>NC_137625.1:20233191-20498191 GCF_963280865.1 Gymnoscopelus braueri
TCTACAAGGCAAGCTGTTGTGAGCTTGTAGTCTATTTTCACAATATTTATCTGTGGAACCAAGTCAAATTAAATTGAATGCCTCAACTCCTACATTCCAAGTTGTCAGGATGGGGGGGTCACCAGCTCAAATATGATTCTTTTGGGGGGTCACAGGCTGAAAAAGTTGAGAATCCACTGATCTGCTGTACTGTATCATGACTGAAGGTACTGCAGACTGAGGTGGAGAACATGAAGATGAGACGTCTATCCAAAAAGAAAGCCTTGAGCCTGGTGAAGGAACTAGATGCCTTCCCCAAGGTGCCAGAGAGCTATGTGGAGACCTCTGCTTCAGGAGGAACAGGTGAGTTCATCATTCGGCCCCAGCCAATCACAGAAAACATACAATTGTGTTACCCACAGTGGTGGAAAAAGTACTCAAAATTTACTTGAGTAAAAGTACAAAAGTATTGGCATCAAAGTATACTTAAAGTACCAAAAGTAAAAGTACTCATTATGTGGAATGTCCCGTTTCACAATGTATCATATGTATAAAATGTATTAAAATCTTTTGAAAATAGTATAAAAAATAAGTAGATCGGCTATTTTCAAATAGCCAACGTTTAAATAGGGCTGAAAGTGGTTAATGTATGTTTTGTAATAATAATAATCTAAATATACAAAGTAACTAGTAACTAAAGTTTTCAAATAATTGTAGTGGAGCAAAAGTACAGTATTTGCCTCTGAGATGTAGTGGAGTAGAAGGAAAAGTACTGAAAATTGGAAATACTCCAGTAAAGTAAAAATACCTCAAAACTGTACTTAAGTACAGTATTTGAGTAAATTCACTTAGTTACTTTACACCACTGGTTGCCCATACTCCTGCATGGTTTGAATATTTAACACCTCAGTGAGTTGATGACTTGTTATCCTCCCTCTCTCTCATCCACAGTATCATTAATAGCATTTGGTGCCATGGCAATTCTGGCCATCTTAGAGTTTTTCGTTTATTGCGACACCTGGATGAAATATGAATACGAAGTCGACAAGGATTTTTCCAGGTAAGCCCATGTTCCTGTTCACAATTATACAGAACATTTTCCGTACATAAATGTGGCTTTTTGTGTGCTCATAATGGTGTGGCTGATCACGACAGTCGAGTCCGATGACACTCTTTCTCTACTACAGCAAATTGAGGATAAACGTTGATATTACAGTCGCCATGAAGTGCCAGCGTAAGTGTTAACCCTTCTTTATCATATTTAATCGCAGTGGATTTTTTTTTTTTTGAGAGGATGTATAATGTCATTAATTAATGTCAATAATTACATGAATGTATTTTCTGTGGTTTCAGATGTAGGAGCAGACATCTTAGACCTCGCTGAGACCATGATCACATCCGATGGCCTGTACTATGAGCCTGTATGTGGAGCACGTCTTACAAAACCCAGACTAGCTTTTATCCTATCAGCGATGACTTTGCCTTGCAAAGCAGGCCCAATTATCTTGTCATATTATTATCTTTAAGTACAACGTAGAGAGGACCAAAGACCTACCTTTTTAACAAAGCTTTGTTTTTTTGCTACACTGGTTTTACCTCTAGGCTTTATGCTCTCATGTTTTTAACGTTTCTGTTCCTTAGATCTTTTATTGTGGTGTGATGTTTTTTTTGTATTCATGCAAATGCTTATTGTAGCACTTTGTGCATTATAAATCAAATCTATTATTATGATTATGATTATGATTATGATTATGATTATATCGTAAAACACAATTAACATAAAATGCCATTTGCGTAATTATTCTAGCATTATTCTAGTTTAGGAGCCATAATTTTTATGGGATCATCCAAATAGATTCTTACTTTCAAGATTGTAGAGATGGTCTTTCACAGCTGCCTTTGTTTCGTTGTTCAGGTTATCTTTGATCTGACACCACAACAGAGACTGTGGCACAGGTAAGCTTAAATTGCATAACTCGGGTATATATATATATATATATATATATTTATTTCTTTCGATTGATGGCTGATTTATACTCGTCCCCATAAATAGCTAAAATATCTTAAAACAAATGTTCTTTAGATCCTGGAATAATTGGTACTGCAAGGAAATACAGGTTTTTATCAAGGCTATAGATATTTTTTTTCTAGAACACTGAAGCTCCTAGGGTGTGGACGCAGGAAGGAGGAGGATCATGCTTAACCGCATTCCAGCTGTAGTTTTTGAGTTGTAAAGCTGTTTTTTGTCGTCCAGAACATTGGTCCTCATACAGAACAGGCTGAGAGAGGAGCATGCCCTCCAAGAGGTCCTCTACAAAACCATCCTCAAGGGACGTCCTACTGCCGTTCCCCCACGGTTAGTTTTATTCATCTGCACCCTGATGGTGATAAGTATGTAGCCCACAGTAAAATCCCCAGTGTTAACGCTGAAAGAAATGTAACAAAATTTACCCGAAATGATCCATTTGGTTACATTTGTACTCTCTCAGAGTTGGACTTGACTTAGAGAAATAATGAAGAATTAAATGAACACTAAGAATTTGACTGTGTATTGAATAGTAAGCTAGTGGTCAATATGGGAGGACGCATAATAATAATTAATAAATCGTGTGTGTGTGTTTGTAGTGAGGGCACATATCAGGAGCCGCTCAGCGCTTGCAGGATACATGGACACATCTATGTCAACAAGGTGGCAGGAAACTTCCACATCACTGTGGGGAAGTAAGACAAGACACCTTTAAAAAAATTAACATGGCACCGTTGAATGTATGTATTTACGCTCCATACTTAAAACGACATTAACGGTAACATTCGTTCTCTTTCAGGCCTATCCATCATCCTCGGGGCCATGCGCACATTGCAGCTTTTGTAAGCCATGAAAGTATGTATATTTCTACCCTTCTTTATTGAAGTGAGTTTGAACCTGTCCTGCAACAACATTCTGCATCACTTGACGAAATGACACCACCGCGCCTCCAAAGAATTGAAAGACTGTTGTCAGAGGTGTACAGTAGCACAGTGGTTCTCAACCTTTTCAGGCCGTGACCCCCCCAAAAACAATCGTATTTGAAGTGGGGACCTCCCACCCTGACAAGCACTTGGAATTGTAGGAGTTGAAGCATTACATTTAGTTTGACTCCATTCCACAGATAAATATTATGAAAATAGCCGATCTAGAAGCTCACAACGCCTCGTGTTTTGCGAGGCGACAACCTCGAGTTGTGAGGCAGGAGCCCCAGGTTGAGACCCACAAGTTGAGAACCACTGCAATAGCAGATCACTATACATGTCATTGATGCATAGTAGACATGTCGTAGACTGTAAGGAATCTTGCATACTGTATAGGGTCTGCCTCCGTGCAAATGTTGTTCTATAGTCTTGGCCTCGATTTCCAATGAACACAATTGCCGGTGTTAGTGTGTGGAAAGCCGGCAGGGGAATTGGACTAGGCCACTATAAGATTGAAACTGATAAATGGGTACTTTCTCCTAATTTAATGAAATTGGTGACCTACCTGAACGTTTATTTTGTGTTTACTAAAGAGCTGGAGAGATAGGGAGACCGCTGTTACTTAAACACTCTGTAGCAGTCATTACTATCAGAATACAGAACATGAACTTTTAAACAAAAATACTTTTGTTTTAACCAAAACATATCACTTACACCACCTTTTAACTGTTTCAGCCTTAAAACCACTCCACTCTCACGTTTTAATGTTTTCATCAATCTCCAACTGACTTAAAAGGCTGATCTGGGTTATCATTACATTACAGCATACAACTTCTCCCATCGAATAGACCATTTGTCTTTCGGAGAGAAGGTTCCAGGCATCATTAATCCTCTGGATGGCACTGAGAAAGTCACCAATAACAGTAAGTTATTGCTCTTCCCAGACACACTAGAGAAAAACACAAGACAAATTGGTGACAGAACGTTTAGGAAGTGTTTACTGCAAAGGCGTTTCTTTTTTTGAGTAAAAGGAGTAGTTGTGAGTGTTGTTTTGGAGTCTGTAAACAGACTTTTGCTGTTGTTAATCTTGGCCTCCATTTTACTTCAATTCATCAAGTGTTTTCTTATTTGGATTCTTCATTCACTGTAAGGAATGTTATACAAAGTTACAAACAAAAACTATTCTTGAATTCAAGCCATCAGAGGGTGAGTAAGTGATAGGAACTACTCCTTTAATATCTTCCTAAAATACGTTCTGTCCTGTTCTGTGCCTTACTAATGCTGCTTCATTCATCAAGTCGCTGGTTCTGTGCATTTGTAGTTATTGTGTAACACATTTAAGTATGGGGATAAATAAATACACATTATGCTACACAATGTAAGGGCTGGATGTCACAAGTCTTTAGTTTCATTGTTTAGGGGACAAATGGGTCATTTTACAAATATCCAACTGCATTTTACAAACATTCTTTTCCCCATTGTCTTTACAAAAACTAGAACAAAACAAAACAAAAAAAGGAACCTATTCACAGTCCTTCCCTGCTTTTTGTTGCTACTCCAGATAACCAGATGTTCCAGTATTTCATCACAGTAGTTCCCACAAAACTGCACACATACAAGATCTCTGCAGACACACACCAGTATGCCGTTACTGAACGGGTCAGTATGCACTGAGCTTGAAAGCATCTAATGACTAATGTACCGTATACTTTGCCGTATGTCTGTGTCGCTCAACCAAAATAAAACCGCCACTGTGTTCTCTGTGGTTCTAAGGAGCGGGTCATTAACCACGCAGCAGGCAGCCATGGCGTCTCTGGGATCTTTGTTAAGTATGACACCAGCTCTCTGATGGTGACGGTCAGCGAGCAGCACATGCCTCTGTGGCAGTTCCTAGTGCGACTGTGTGGCATTGTTGGTGGCATATTCACCACAACTGGTGAGTTAAGTGAGACGATTCTTAAAAAAAATCTAAATCCTAAGTTTTTTCAAAAATAGCAGATCTACAAGTTCATAGCTGATGAGCTTGTATATCTGCTATTTTTGAATAGCCAAAGAAATCTAAAGTGACACAGATGCGTTCCAGGTCTCAATGGGTTAACTACGTTGTATGAAGAGCTTGAATAACGGTTGTACAGGCAAAACTAAGATAATTTTTTTAATGATGAATACGTTTTTTTCTCCCCTTCTTTCTCCAAAGGCATGCTGCATGGCTTTGTGGGCTTCTGTTTTGATGTTGTCTGCTGTCGCTTCAAACTGGGAGCATCTAGGCCAAGAGAGGTACTGCAAGTCCTAGACTGTAATTATAAAATCAGGCTGTGAGCAATACTTTTTATATTGTACAGTATTTTAATGTGCACTGAAGCATGAATTAAAAATTAGAACAAAAGAACTACAGTATTAATGACCTGAACTCAAATCATTTCAGATTCATAAAGTTGCTGTGCATGAACTCTCTCATATTACTGAGATCACATATGTATTGGTCTCTTCTTGTTTCCAGGTTTCTCAGCCAGACACCCAGATGAACAACCACTGTACTCCTTTGATGGCTGACATTGTGCCTGAGGAGGACTAGCCTTTTTACACTTTGTTTATTCTGTCTTGAGCCATCAAAGCACAAGAATGAATGAAGACCGACACTACCGTCATTTTCTATTCCAGTGGATGAAATGGCAATTATTCAATTATTCCATTAGTTTATGCAATGAATTTAGACTGCCAATTATTATTTTTATACTTTATTTTTCATAATGTGAACACCACAGTGATGCAGTCATGACGACAACAAAAACCCCAAACAAAACAAAACAAAGACGACAAAACAAATTCATATTCTTTGCTAATCTTTTTCTCACTTGTTCTATTGCTGACCTCCCTCATCTATCCCATCACAGAAGCAGTTCATTGATTTACCGATTTACACATGTTCTTGAGGATAAATAAATTATGGAAATTAAACCATAATATAAGTCATGAAGATATAGTACCTCGGCTTAATTAAAAGTACAGCAAAATATTAATTTAATCCAAAATAGACACTTGAAATGTGTTTACCCAGCAGTCAACATCATTTTCATTTTATAATATGCAACAAACAAGCATTAAAAAAAAAGAAGTTTGGTGCAGTTGTAAAGGCACATATTACAAATATGTACATGATACATCATCACCAAACTGATTGTTCAATTACAAAAACTACTGGATTAATTTCTGTCAAATCTATCTGATCTATGTGTCAATTAATTGTTACACCATTACTCATTACATTCCTGTTTTATTTATTATTCCCTACCTGTGTTATGAAAAGTATTCTGGACAGCTTTCCAAGATACCAACTTCTCTATGTTATATTCAGATGTTTTGTTAACTATAATAGCAAAGCGGTCTTACTGTATAATTCACCATGTCAAAGACCATTGTTGTGGCTAGAATGCAATGGTTATTGCACCGCACTATTTATTATATAAATAGTGGAAATCATTCATGCTGATCCATCTCTGGTGCTGTATCTATTGAGCTATTAATATGCTTATGGACAGTAGTTGTGTGTGTGTGTGTGTGTGTGTGTGTGTCCACAGTAACTGTATTACAGATGTCTATTTATTATTTATTATGTTTTCATTAGATATGTTGATAGCCTTGAGATATCATGGGGTTTCTGTTCCTTTTGTTGTAGGAATTGATAAAGTTGAATGTTTGGTTATTGTTCAGTCGCCCATTTATATAGTTGTAATGCCAACAGGTGCGAGAATCCTATGAAAAAAGAAAAGAAAAAATTAAATCAATGAAATCTACAATGGAATGACAATGACATTTAGATAAACCAACAAAAACAACAACAATCTAGTACAAAATTAACCTTTTATGTAACTTTCCTCTTCCCCAGATTTGAACCAGGTTTCCTGCGCAAGTGCTGACATTTTTACCATTGAGCTAATAGAGCTGGCCTGCATGCTCGGGGGATAAAGTGAATCTTGACCATCGGGTCAAAATTTGTGTCAAATCCTGCGTCTAGGTGAGGCATGACCTTTGACACGATCTAAATGTCTCAAAGAAGAGCAGGGAGACAAAATATAACCGCACCAAATGTATAAGTTATATTGTATTAACATACTCAACCATACAGATTGGACAAAATAAAATGTTGATTTAAAAAAAAAAAGTTACATAGTGAGGCTTTACATAGATTGTAAAGTAAATTGTTTATAATACATGATGAGTATAAACTCTCCACAACTGAATCTGATAATGTAGGACACGTGTGCCCTCTGCTGCTCAATAGGAAGTATTGCAATAAAAGTTAATTACCTCCACTAGAGGTAAGGTTTTCACCCGTCTGTGTTTGTTAGCAGGACATCTTGAGCAATTATGAATCGATTTTACAAAACATGGTGGGCAGGTTAGTCTTGGACTAAGGAATAAATTATCAACTTTTTGCTCTGATTGGCCAAAAGGTGGCATTTCAGTGCCGTCACAAAAATGCACATAAACTTCTGAACAAATTAAATCATACCTTTTCATTGACAAATCTTCAGAGGCCACTGAGTGTCGATATCTCATGTGTAACCTAACATCATTATATTGGCCAAAAGGGGACATAGGGCCAGAAGCTCTGCAACAACCCAGATGAACAACTGCACATCTCAGAGGCAAATATTATACTTGCACTCCACTACATACTTAGACCTAGAAACCCCATTCAAACTTTAAAATGTTCTTACTGTGAATAATAATTGTTGGCAGAGCAACACTACAGCGATCTGCATGTGTACCACAATTCAGTGAAATAATACAGACGGAGGAATAAGGAGGACAAGGAGACATCAGGCATCATCTCAACCCATTCACTTTGAACTAGGGGCATATTTATTAAGTCACTCTTTTATAGTGTCAGTAACAAGCACTTCCTGTTGTGCCCTTCAAAATAAGAGTATACATACTAGGGATGGGAAGATATGAAATGTTCAGGTCACAATTATTGTGACCAAAATAATTGCGATTTACGATATTATCCCGATGATGTAAATATGCTTAAAAATCTTAAAATGCCACTTTGTATATCTTAGATATCTTAGAGGGGGGGGGGGGTGAAGATGAAGAAGATTAGATATTCTAGAAAGACAGGAACTAACCATGTCCTTGTTTATGACTCTTAACAGCTGCTGGGTAGAAGCTCTTCCTGAGCATCGAGCCTCAAACTCTTACCAGTCCACAAACACTCCGTTTCCAAGGTGTTGTTGCCTTTCTACATCTCTGCATATCTGTCTGCGTGTCTTTATCTCGATGTGCCCAAATATGGATGACTGATATCATAGTACTGGTGTCATATACACATCTTATTATTAGCACATTTCAGATTATAGATTTTGCTAAAGTGGCCATTCACTTTGAGTAACGTCATTAGCTATTCCATAATAATGATGTCATCTAGGAATGACATCACACCATCGTCATCACATTCAACATAATTGTCCTTTTAAATGTTTTTATTCTATTTCCCAACACAACACCATTCAGAAACTGTTAGCAACATGTTGCCCTGCCTTCTAACCTCTTCTGTAAATTAGTTGCACTGATTCACAGTGGTGCTGGTGTGTGAAATGTTTCACTGGACGATACATCTGAAAGGAGGACATACATACATACGTAGGCTTTCCTGGCCGGCTGCTGTGATAGTCGGACACAAGCTGTACTCTTTTGGAGGTTACAATCACGGTTGCAACCACAGTGATTATATCGATGTCCACATCTTCAACACACTGTCTTTACGCTGGATGAAGTTGACCACAGTGAAAACTGGAGGAGGAGAACATCACCTTGAGGTTCCCTGCGTGCGCGGGGGCCACACAGCTGTTCTGGTAGAAGATATTGTCTACATCTGGGGGGGAAAACCTTACTGTAACGTGCTTTATTCATTTGATGTTGACAACCACAGATGGTCCAAACCCAATATTTCTGATACCGTTCCCGAAGGGAGGTACCACCACTCAGCCTGTGTCTTGAGGAAGGTCATGTATATTTATGGAGGAATCACCCAGCTGACTGGATGCACTAATGACATCTACAAGTTGGACACAACCACAATGGTCTGGTCTTTAATTAACACCAGAGGCACTTCACCACCTGTTTCACAATGTCACTCTGCAACCATCATCGGGACAAAGATGTTTGTATTTGGGGGCAGGGGGAACCAGTGGGACTTCGACAACAACATCAGTGTGTTTGACACAGAGACCAACTGCTGGCTGAGCACACCTTCTCCACAGCTTCTTCCAGAAGGACGCTATGGTCATTCAGCCTTTGCCTACAATGGAGAGCTGTACATATTTGGTGGCATCGGTGGCATCAACTCAAAGCAATTCAATGATCTGTGGAAATTCAATCCACAGATCCTCTCGTGGAAGAAGGTTGAGCCCAAAGGGAAAGCCCCATGTGTTAGGTATTGGATGGGCTGTTGCATGGTGGGAGATCGTATCATCCTCTTTGGAGATACACAGCTCAGCACACCTGTTGACCTGTGTATCTTAGATTTAAGTCCTAATCTGAAGATGTTATGCAAGCTTGCAGTTATTCAGTACGGTGTGGAGCAGTCTGAACTCACACATGACATCAGATGGGAACTGGCGGCCATGACTACCAACAATAACTGAAACCATAACATAGTCCTATAAAAAGAGAAACAAACTGTGATCCCATTTTAAAAGAAAGATAATAATAATAATAATAAAAATAAAAAAAAGAATAAACAAACAAACTGCAAATGGCAACGGGGTCGAAGCATATCAGAGAAAGATGATGAAGAGGAAGATGATGGCCCTCAGGAGAAAATGCAGACAAAGAGGAAACATAAAAACATAATGTGGTTCACAGTGACATGTGTAGACCAAGGACCAGTGGAGATTATATCCAGAGCTAAGTGGATGATGTGGGAAGACGGATTCTCTGCTGGAACTGTTACCTCCACGACCCTCTGGATAAGTGGATGAAGAGGGATGGCTGGATGGATAAGTGGGTGGATGGATGGATTCACCAAATTAACACGTTGCCTGCCATGGACCCATAAAGTCGTTCTATTATCAATTTTTTTTTTTTTTTTAATTCCACAAATTTAAAAACCACCCGTTTTCAACGGGCCATAGCCCCAAAATGGCCGATCGGCGTTGGAATGTTATTGTTCCAATGGACACACGGATCCCTCCGCCTTCTCACAGGGACTTTTTTTTGTACACAATCTGGCTTCCACTGCGTTTCAAAGATCGTCGGATTAAGGTAATTACGCTGGCAAGGGGATAAAAAAATATGTTTAATATCTTGGCAGGTAATGTTAAGACTAGAGAGAGGGGCGTGTCTGATAAAATGAATATATATATGATAGCTTTATTTTTCCTACTAAATACCGGTCCATATCTATCGGTCAGATAATAATTAATTACATCAATAAACGGAGGAAGGAAACGTGTTATAATAGTATTTGGGTTTATTCCAGAGAAGAGATCTTACCAGCGTTGGACATGCATGGTTCCAGATATATTCTTCTGACGTTAAAACAGAGATACAGAGTAATTATACACATAACGTGGGGTTACGCCTTTCGTCATCACGTCAGCTGTAACTTATGGCTTGAATGCCTCAGTTTCCTGGGCAACCAAGGTTGGGGTATCGAGGTTAACCTGCTATCTAATATTGTTGACATACTGTACCAGAAGGAGCCCTTCAGACCAAAACACTGTTGCAGGCTGCCAGAGAGGCACTGACACTTTTAACCATATAAACACATACAAATGGAAAATGGTACACTATAGATCCATTAGAAAATGGTACAAAATCATACCTATCAATATATATATAATATCTAAATACTGAATCAAGCAACTGTCCGGGGTGCTCCCAAAAGCCTGATAATTTTCGCGATAATTACAGTACCCTGCGATACTGTTATCATGGACGTTTTTATCGCGATATACGATAATATCGTATATCGTCCCATGCCTAATACATACAGATACAATGGAGAGCATATGTCAACACCCCCACTTGATCTCACATTGGATAGATTTCTCTTCTTTTTTAATGAAAATAAAAATACAATAAATCAAACTTAAATACAATAATCCAATTCAAAACTTTTATCTTACTCTCCAAACATAAATCTTTCAAAACTCTTCAACTTAAACTTTGTAGCTGGTTTGGTCATAACATCAGCCACCATGTGTTCTGTAGGACAATACTCGAGAACCA
This sequence comes from Gymnoscopelus braueri, assembly GCF_963280865.1. NCBI lineage: Eukaryota > Metazoa > Chordata > Actinopteri > Myctophiformes > Myctophidae > Gymnoscopelus > Gymnoscopelus braueri. The sequence continues at coordinate 20,244,358 of NC_137625.1, forward strand.
TTTTCCCATCATTAACAGTTGACCTTACAAAATGATATTTTATGTCAACATGCTTTGACCTTTGTCTCTGTACAGGACTTTTAGCTAAAGCTATTGTACCTTGGTTGTCCTCATAAATCTTTGGCTGCATGTAATGAAATCCATAAATACCTCGTAACAGTTGAACCAAATACAAACTCTCTATAGGGTTGCTGCTAAAGCCATGTACTCTGCTTCACACAAGTAGAAGGTGCTACAGTTGGTTGCTTCTTAGATCTCCACGAAATCAAAGGACCATCTTGGTTTAGGCTGACACAATAACCACTAGTGCTACGTCTGTCACTTGCATCTTCTGCCCAGTTTGCATCACTGAATGCTTGCAATCCTAGTTGCTTGTCACTCTTTCTGTAGCATAACTGCTTATCAATGGTGCCCTTCAGATATCCAAGTACATGTTTTACAGTGGTCCACTGTTCTTCTGTTGGCTCAGAAAAGTATTGAGAAAGTTTACCGACTACAAAACTCAGATCTGGCCTGGTACATGTGGTCAGGTAGATAAGGCTGCCTACAGCCTCTCTGTACTTTCTGACATCACACATTACCTCGATATTATCAGTGTAGTTAAGTTTTGCCTCACAAAGTGTCACTCTTGGCTTGCAATCTTGCATGTCAAACCTGGCAAGTATTTTCTCAATATACTTTTTCTGTGACATCTTTACACAGTGGTCACTTTGTTCAAAATCAATACCAAGAAAATGTTTCAATTTTCCCAAATCTTTCATTCTAAACTTGGCTGTGAGCATCTCTTTGACATCCGTTATCACATTTTCATTACTGGTTGCAATAATGATATCATCAACCCAAAACAAAATGAACACTTTTTGGGTCTCCATTTACCTTGTGTAAACACAATGATCAGCTGGGTTTTGAATAAACTGATTTTCAGTCAAACAATCATGCAACATCCTGTTCCAATTTCTACCCGATTGTTTTAAACCATACAGAGATTTCTTCAATTTACACACCAGCATTTCACCATTTTCAGATGCAACTTCATAACCCTCTGGTTGTTTCATGTAAATCTCGAAATCTATTGGAGCATGTAGGTAGGCTGTTTTGACATCCATCTGATGTAAAATCAGATTCTCTTGTGCTGCTTTTTGCATTAACACTCTTACACTTGTAAGGTTAGCAGTAGGGGAAAAGTTCTCATCATAATCTACACCAAGCTTTTGGCTGTACCCTTTGGCTACATAACGTGCCTTGAATTTGTCAGATCCGTCTACATTGGTTTTTAAAGCATACACCCATCTGCCCCCCACTGCTTTCTTGCCCTCTCGCAGTCTGGTTAGGGTAAATGTATCGTTTTCACTCAGTGATTCCATTTCCTCATCCATTGCACTAGACCATTCTTTTGAGTTAGGTGATGTTACAGCTTCCCCGAATGTAAGGGGTACATTAGACATTAATCTGTAACAGTGGTCTACATTCATCTGAACCTGGTCTTCACTTTCATTAGTTACATAGTCTCTCAAATAGGCTGGTTTTCATCTTCACTCTAGATGGGTAACGTTCAGGCTGATGTTTAGCCTCATCTGTCTGTACCTGGCTCTCCTGAGGTGTAGCTACTACAGGCTTGTGAACCTGCTCCTGAACCTGCTCTGGTGGTAGGAGTGGGTGATTTTTACTAGGCCCATTAGCCCATCTCGGTACCTCAAAATCATCATCATCAACTGGCTTGTCTGTCTGTGTCTGTCGCTCTGCAATGGATGGGGTCACACACTTAATCAACCTGTGCTTTTGCACTTTACCACTGTTGGGATAGTAAACCAAATAGGCTGGGCTATTTTTGTCATACCCAACAAAAATCCCTTTGTCACATCTTGCATCAAGTTTCTTCTTCTCCTGTTTGTAGGCATAACACTTTGACCCAAACTTATGCATCCTAGACAGATTTGGTAGTTTTCCTGTCAGCATAAAATAAGGTGTCTGTTTTGTGCGTTTGTTGAAGCACCGGTTTCTAATAATAGCAGCTGTCTGTACTGCGTGGGTCGATAGCCCTTTTGGTAACTGGCTTTCTATTAACATACACCTTGCCATGTCAAATAAGGTACGCCAGTTTCTCTCTGCTGTGCCATTCTGATGTGGCGAGTATGGAGCAGATGTCTCATGTTTGATACCATTTCTACTGAGTAATGACTGGTAGTTATTACCCATGAACTCTAACGCATTGTCAGACCTGATGCGTTTAACCTTCCCATAAGGGGCTGTATCTGCAAGGAATTTCTCAGTAGCTTGTACAGCATCACTTTTGTTTTTCATAAAGTACACAAATACTGCACTCGAATTATCATTAGTGAATGATATTGCATATTTATGGCCATCTTTTGATGCTGGGTCTACTGGCCCTGCCAAATCAGTGTGTACCAATTCTAGAGCTGCTTTGGCTCTGACATCTGGCTCCCTGCTCCTAGTTTGAACAAACTTTCCCTCAGTGCATACATCACATTGCAAGACAGATGTGTCATTTTTATCATTGATTGACATTCCTTCAACAACACTCGGTAATTTTTGAATATCACCAAAATTGCAATGGCCTAGAATCTCATGCCATGTCTGCACATTGTAACTCGCATAACATTGGTCATCATCACAATCATTGTTCACAGTGTTCAAATAGTACAGTCAGTCTGTTGTACACATGGATGTTGAATTGTGTACCATCTCTGTACTTCAGAACATTTTTACCTTTCGTGAAGAGGACAGTGGCACCTCTGGTGGTTGCTGCTTGCACAGAAAAGATGTCCTGTGGATATGTGGGGATGTACAACGCCTGTGTCAAGGTGGTTGTGTGGTGTTGCCCCCTGCTGTCGATCAGGATAACCTCAGCATCTCCTCCGCGCTCTGCCACTCCATTGCATCTCGTACCGTCAGCCAACTCCATGCAGTGTGTCTTTGACTGGAATCTGTCGTCAAACGTCGTGAACTTTGTGATGTCTGTGATGATGTGGGAAGTCGCTCCCGTGTCGACCATCAGACCTGTCTGCTTGACACGACGTCCTTGCTGAATCCCGGCATCACAGTCCTGAATAGACTGTGATTGGCCAATCACGGTGCAGGGTTAGGGGGGTACAATGGTGGCCAATCACAGCGCAGGGTTGGGGGGGTGCAATCGAATGTCGATGTCCAAACCTCACATATAGGGGCGGTTTCACCGCCCAAAAAGCAGTGATATTATTCTGGAATTTCTGTGGTCCCTCACAACTTCGGAGGGAGAGAAGTCCAGTCTGGAACCAGGCCCACTTCAAGCCACTTCAAGCTATCTGCGTGAAGTGGGCGGACGCCAACCTGCTTCCGGTCTCCTAAAAAGTTGTCCGCCCACTTCACGCAGATAGCTACCCGAGACGCGAGACTACGCAGATACGGGAAGTAAACCGGAGATAGTGTGTCTTGCCGATTTTAGTCAGGAGAGTCTTGTTTTTTTTTGTCGATCTGCTAGTTTTGCTATGGCCGGAGTGGGGCGGGGTGGCTGGGAGTGGGACATACCATATAAATAGGCTATGGGACATTTGGACTGCTCCACTCCTTGTGGCTTGTAATAATAATAATAATAATAGTAATAAGGGTAATAATAATAATAATAATAAGTGTAATAATAATAATAATAATAATAATAATAATGATAATAATAGTAATAATAATAATAATAACTAGAAAATGTGCTCCTCGGAGCACAAGTCTCCGCCAGCAGACTATAGCAATTATATTATCATAGCAATAACTAATGAGATACAGTAGAGTAAAAGAACAGTTTCAGCAGTTGATTGGTGTGTTTGATCAGCTTTGGCCTTCTGCGCCTTTGTTTGACCAATGTTAGGTGTTCTCAGAGGGACACACACACGCACGGACGGGTGATTTGGACTAGAAGATACTGTTCCAATCAAGACTGATTGATCCTGTCTTACCTCGCTTCAAAAACGTAAACGTTTTTTTGAAGTGACACACCTATTTATAGAATTGTATTTCGTCATGCATTCCTCTAGCCAATCAAAGGCATTGGTGTCAACATATTAATACGTATTAAGATTTCGGTCTTGTTGTGGGATCAATTCAACTCTAGTCCTCTTCTGTGTTACTGTTGTAGATGAGTATGCTTTCTTAGCTTTGGCCTTCTGCGCCTTTGCTTGACCAATGTCAGGTGTTCTCAAAGGGACACACACACGCACGGACGGGTGATTTGGACTAGAAGATACTGTTCCAATCAAGACTGATTGATCCTGTCTTACCTCGCTTCAAAAACGTAAACGGCTTTTTGAAGTGACACACCTTTTTATTATAGGATTGTATTTCGTCATGCGTCCCTCTAGCCAATCAGAGACATTGATGTCAACATATTGACACGTATTAAGAGTTCGGCTTTGTTGTGGGATCATTTCAACTCTAGTCCTCTTCTACGTTACAATTGTAGATGAGTATGCTTTCTTAGCTTTGGCCTTCTGCGCCTTTGCTTGACCAATGTTAGGTGTTCTCAGAGGGAAACACACACGCACAGACGGGTGACTTGGACTTACTGAAGGTACTGTTCCAATCAAGTCTGATTGATCCTGTTTTACCTCACTTCAAAAAGTAAGGGCTTTTTGAAGTGACACACCTATTTATAGAATTTTATTTCGTCACGCGTCCCTCTAGCCAATCAGAGGCATTGGTGTCAACAAATTGACACGTGTCACGTGGAGCTTGCCCAATGTTAGCTTGGCTAACAATGTTTGCTCACACAAAGCGAAAACATATTCTCCACCTTCGGCGGAGACAATAATAATAATTATTATTATTATTATTATTATTATTGTCTCCGCCGTAGGTGGAGAGTATGTTTTCGCTTCGTCCCGCCGTGTGTGAGCATGGCCCCTAGCCAAGCTAACATTGGTCAAGCTCCACGTGACACGTGTCAATATGTTGACACCAATGCCTTTGATTGGCTAGAGGGACGCATGACGAAATAAAATCCTATAAATAGGTGTGTCACTTCAAAAAGCCGTTTACGCCTTTTGAAGTGAGGTAAGACAGGATCAATCAGTCTTGATTGGAACAGTACCTTCCAGTCCAAATCACCCGTCCGTCCGTGCGTGTGTGTGTCCCTCTGAGAACACCTAACACTGGTCAAGCAAAGGCGCAGAAGGCCAAAGCTAAGAAAGCATACTCATCTACAACAGTAACACAGAAGAGGACTATAGAGTTGAATTGATCCCACAACAAGGCCGAAGTCTTAATACTATAACAATTGGCCACCTTGATCAAATACATTATGTAGCACTAGAGAAAACTGACATAGATCAAACACACCAATCAACTGCTGAAACTGTTCAAGACAATGAAGATGAAGAAGACAGACAAGTATTTGAACAAACCAGTCAATTACGACGACTCCCATATGACACATTGCTTCAAGAAGAACATTCTTTAGATGCAAACACTACATATTCAGTCGCCCCTGCAGAACACCAAAAAACACGCACATTCTACCAACAGTACCTTGCAGTACAAATCACCCGTCCGTGCGTGTGTGTGTTCCTCTGAGAACACCTAACATTGGTCAGTTTTACGTGACATCACAATATGTATTATTAATATATAAATAGGAGGCTGAGATCACACAATGTAACTAACTCCCATTATGCAAACTAAAGAAGCAGCAAATGAGCATCTGAAACCTGATGAAGACGCAAAGGCGCAGAAGGCCAAAGCTAAGAAACAGAGAGAATGAATGAAATTAAACAGAGCTAAGAAACATAGAGAAAGAATGAAATTAATCAGAGACAGAGAATCGCTAAATGACAAAAGACGAAGACTAGCCATAAATGCTGACAATATGACACAGCAAAGATTGCTACAATCTCTGGAAGAAAAAGAAGCGAAAACATACTTTTTTGAAGTATGTTTTCGCTTCGTCCCGCCGTGTGTTAGCATGGCCCCTAGCCAAGCTAACATTGGTCAAGCTCCACGTGACACGTGTCAATATGTTGACAACAATGCCTTTGATTGGCTAGAGGGAGCATGACGAAATAAAATCCTATTTATAGGATATTGCTTGACCTAACATTGGTCAAGCAAAGGCGCAGAAGGCCAAAGCTAAGAAAGCATACTCATCTACAACAGTAACACAGAAGAGGACTATAGAGTTGAATTGATCCCACAACAAGGCCGAAGTCTTAATACTGTAACAATTGGCCACCTTGATCAAATACATTATGTAGCACTAGAGAAAACTGACATAGATCAAACACACATCAACTGCTGAAACTGTTCAAGACAATGAAGATGAAGAAGACAGACAAGCATTTGAACAAACCAGTCAATTACGACGACTCCCATATGACACATTGCTTCAAGAAGAACATTTTTTAGATGCAGACACTACATATTCAGACGCCCCTGCAGAACACCAAAAACCACGCACATTCTACCAAGACGACCCGTTCTACCAAGACGACCCGTGCTATTAAAATAGCACAGGTCTGCTGGCGGAGACTTGTGCTCCGAGGAGCACATTTTCTAGTTATTATTATTATTAGTATTAATTAGTACCAAAAGTAAAAGCACTCAATATGCATCGCAGAACTTCCCATTTCAAGTTTTCAAATGTAAACAAATTATTTGAAAATAGCAGATCTACAAGCTCATTGTGAGCTTGTAGATCTGCTATTTTCAAATGGCTGAAATGTATACAGGGCTGAAGTGGTTAATGTATATTTTGTAATAATAATCCAAATCTAGTAACTAGTAACTAAAGTTTTCAAATAATTGTAGTGGAGTGCAAGTATAATATTTGCCTCTGAGATGTAGTGGAGTAGAAGTAAAAGTACGGAAAATTAGAAATTAGGCACTACTACATTTCAGATTGGGGTCTGCGGCCAAATTCATATCAATTTGCGGGTCCTTGACATGATAATTTTTGAGAACCACTATATTGTTTGAAGGGGGAGCCATAGCTCAATGGATAGAGCAGCCGCATGACAAGCAGATGGTAACAGGTTCAACTCCCACCCTCGCCAGGGTTAAAAACTTTATATTTCAAATCAGAACGTTTATGTAAATGTAGGGTCAAAAATGGAGAAAGTGCGAACACCAGGTTGAAGTTCATGATGAACTTCCACAGATCTGTCATGACCGTCATGGATGAACTGTTCATCCATGACGGTCATGACAGATCTGTGGTACTGAGAGGGTGTGGGACTAAAAAAGGAGGCTAGACAGTCTGTGAGGGAAACGGGATGATTAGTCTCACGAGCCAGACTGTTGCTCGCTTCCCACAATTTTCAAATGCCTCCGTCATACAGTCTGGTGCTTCCCTAGCCCTGAAACGTCATGTGAACCATGGGTTGTGCTTCTCTGTCTTCGATGGTGCTTCCTATGGCGCTTCCTATGGTGCTTCCCTGTCTTCTGTGGTGCTTCTTAGTCTTCGATGGTGCTTCCTATTGCGCTTCCTATGGTGCTTCCCTGTCTTCTATGGTGCTACACTGCTAGCCTGGGACCAGACGAATCTGCGAGTGCAAAAAAAAAGTGCACTCTGCGATTTGGGTCTGGCAGCGCTCCATAGAGAATCCATTTCCTGCTCCAGAAGACGTGGGTGACCAATCAGGGCCCAGTATTCGAATATGGGAGACTGTAATTGGTAGTTGGTTGTAGGTTTAACCAATTGCGTCGAGGGCCATTGTTTTGATCCTGCCCCTTGAAAAAAAACGTCCTCATGGAAGCACCAGACTCATATCCACGCAGTGATATAGTCTGGCTACGCGAGGCTACTACACTGCTTCATGGTGCTACCCTGTCATCTAGGGTATGGTGCTTCCTATGGTGCTTCCCTGTCTTCTATGGTGCTTCCCTGTCTCTATGGTGCTTCATATGGTGCTTCCCTGTCTTCTATGGTATGGTGCTTCCTATGGTGCTTCCCTGTCTTCTATGGTATGGTGCTTCCTATGGTGCTTCCAGAGGCGTACGGTAATTGGGGCCAATGTTAATGAGTGGCCATTAGAAAACCAGTTTCGCTGTCAAACCGGTTCTCCATTGCGCAGAGACGCGCACCTCTCCATTCAGAAATGTGATAGAAGAAGAACCGTCGCCCTGAAACACCCTACCCCGCGTCTAAACCGGCGGCCTCTGTCCGCGAAACAAATGGGGCGGTGTGTTTTGGGACGAGCGTTCCGTTTTCCACCCGGAATGGCTCGGCAGTTCTCAATAGACTTATCAGCCGTTGTTGTGCGACCAGTTAAGATTCTGGCCCGGTCAACGTTAGAATTCACCATACGCTACTGGGTGCTTCCCTGTCTTCTACGGTATGGTGCTTCCTATGGTGCTTCCCTTTCTTCTACGGTATGGTGCTTCCTATGGTGCTTCCCTGTCTTCTATGGTGCTTCCTATGGTGCTTCTCTGTCTTCTATGGTGCTTCCCTGTCTTCTATGGTGCTTCTTATGGTGCTTCCCTGTCATCGATGGTGCTTCCTAAGGCGCTTCCATGTCATCTATGGTGCATCCTGTTAGTGGTCGACTGATTAGTCGGCCCACAAGTATTCTAACACCGAAGAGCCTCCTGAATCCCGCTGTCAACCAGCCAAGGACTGGAAGTAGTCCTTGAGTTCATTGCCCCTACAGGCTTACAATTACAGAAATTAGTCTAGATATGCGCACTGAAGTATTTTTTACAGACTTTTGAGTTATGAGCTGTGTAGACGGTATTTGCTTAGTTAAACTTTGAAGGAGGCTGGCACTGTAATGATGGAGCACAGCTGGTGAGATACAGAGTGGGGGAGAGAGTTGTTAAGTTGTTGATATGAATAGAACAATGGTGTGAACGACTTTAAGTATGGCATTGTTCAAGGGGGTTGAATATGTCCAGTTGCAAAAGTCATTTGCCGAAATGAGCAAGGCATATGTGTTCCTATGACTCGATCTCTGCCTAGCTCCGACAGTTACAACACACACGCTGTGTGTATGCGCGTGTGTTGTAACTGTCGGAGCTAGGCTAGAGATGATCATCCCATAGCTTGCAGGGCTGTAACCATGATGACAGATGATCCCTAAGGCCGATTTGCCAATCTCCAGTGTTGACACATGCAAAACGCTAATGAACAGCATACATTTAAGTGAAAAACGTGGTTGTGTGCATATGCTAATGGTCAATGCCCGTGTGTAAGTTCAGAGCAATTGCTCAACCCACTGAGGAGAACCATGCGGGACAAAGAGTGTGACACAGAGAGTGTGACTGACTGACGAACAGAGATTTCATTTGTTTAATTATATGTAGGATGTAGGATAGTCACAAACTGTGTTCTACAACTTATCTATGGGAGGCAGCAATGTTCTGCAATTAATCCAGTCTGCCGGAAATCACAAGGAGAAGAAGTAATTAGGTTAATTTAGATTTTAGAACATGTGGTGGTGAGACTGATCTCAGAAATCTCCTGTGATTGTTTGTTTGTTTGTTTCTCATAGCCACCAATTATTTTAATGTAAAGATCCAAAGTGACAATGTACTTGTCCCCATACGTTGTTGAGCGGAGTCCTTCAGGGCTCTAGTGTCTTTTCTGTTTTTGCTCGACCTTAAAGCAGCCCTATGTAGTTTGGAGTATCAGTGGCCACTTTGGACACAAATAACATGGCAGACAACGTCTTTGACTTCCTTACCCAAGATTCTCTGCAAAAATGTCAGGGGACACGCTGTGATTGGCCAGTCATTGCTTTGACTGACAGTTCTGCCTTGGTGCCTTGGCAAAGGCCAGGATGAAACTCATTGTCTCCTCTATACATAGTAATACAGTCAAGCCCCTAGCAGGGACCCCCCCGAGTCTACAGAAGGATGATTGTTATTGCTTAAACATGTAACTTTATAATTTTGTGGGAGATAATATGCTATATAGTTGCTGCTTTAAATATTTTCACAGAAATTAGCAGATATATACAAGCTTACAAGTTACAACGCATTGTGCTTGTATATGTACAATTTTCTGTTAAAGTTTCCCCCAAAATGTGATTGCTGGGGTTTAAGTGGTTAAATTACCCCAGGCGCCCTCACGATCATCACATCGCCCTTTTCTCATTTTAATGAAGCTGCATTTGGGTAAAACATCCACGTTTGAGTGACAGGAAAAATGTCTCTCTAGTCTGGAGGAGGGCGGCAGTGTGTTCATTAATGTAAATTGGCTGTGCCTTGGGCAAATCTAAAAACTTAGATGAAGTACTTGCTTGATATCAGACAGACTCCACATCCAATCAGTTAACTCAGTGGAGTGGGTGGCTTCAAAGGCAAATCAAGTACTGAAAATAGTACTCAATTCTGTCCTCTAGATGGCAGCAATGACTCATGTAAACTAATAGACAGGCATCAAGAAGAGCACAAAGAGATGTTTGGATCAAGAAATATTACTAGACTGGTATGCCTTTACTGTGGCAATATTCCACACCACTTGTTCTAAACGTGGTGTCCGGGGACCCCCAGGGGTCCTTGACGGTGTTCCAGGGGGTCCCCAGCTAAATGATTTATAGTTAAGAACCAAATGGACCTTACGGGTCCCTATCTCCAAGAATGTACAAATTGAATCCCATTTCTCAGAGTTAAATTAGCACAGGATTTTACAGTGTACATTGGGGCACCAGAGATAAAAGCCATATCAACCTTGAAATAAAAAAAGGTTGAGAATCCCTGTTGTACACATTGTACACCCCAATGTGGATAATGTACCATGAGAAAATAAAAACATAAAAGGGTTCAGTATCAACCGGAAATTAAACATTTTTATTGATAATTTGTGTATATGAAGTTATATAACAACAGTCAGAAAACTCCACAGAGTGAATCACTACACAAAGTGAAACCAAAACTGTAAAACACCTCGTCAAAAATGAAGGTATACACAGCAAATATATCTGTCAGCAGCTCGCCGTCACTTGCGAACAATATGGCAGGAAAAAACACCCCAAACAGTTCTACAAGATTACAGAGAAAATGTCCACACACAGAATACTCAAGCAGGCAGTTGATATACACAAAGGCAACTAGGATCTTTCTACAGCATCAGATTCTAATACTTTACACAGCTTTGTCTTAAAAGATTAAGGCTAATCTATACAGTGCTTTGTCGTATGACAAAAACGTGTCAACACTTTTGTTCAGTTGAAAATACATAGTTTTTGTCGTATGACAAAATTGTTCCATGAAGTATAAATTAGCCGTTAGCGAGGCTTTTTGTTGGTGTCATTTGAGGGGATCATAACTTCCTTGTCACACAGTTTGATTAAGTAGATTTACAATAGGATGGTTTGGGGTTGATTATGCATGCATACTTTGGTAGGAAACCGTAATAAGAGTAGCATTGCATTGCAGGTAATGGCTTTTTCTTGTCGTATTCCACACACCTCACAATCTGGAGGGTTCTGCAATGTTGCTTATTACTGAATTCCCTGATACATTTCACACATGTAGGCCTATTAGAGTAACAATTCTACCAATTTTCTTTCAGCGCTGATCGCATATAATTCCATAACGCTTCTTTTGAGTTGCCATGTTTTATATCTGAAGCTGTTCAATAATTTATTAATCTACCTGTACACATGTCAAACAAAAGAGTCCCTTGGTACAAGAAAGACTCAAAGGGGATAGGGGTGTACTACAGCTGTGGTTAAAGTATATTCAATGATTTTGGAATGTTATTTAACAGGGGAATTCGTACCCCATGGGCTTATAAAATAAATTCCTAATAAAAAAATATTAAAACATTCAAACAAATAAACAGCAAGTTGTTTTTTTTGTACAACAGAAAGTGCAAATTACACCTATAGTAGTCTCACAGGGGAAAGTAATCTACACCAACACACAGTCCATACTGTACATTCAAATTCCTCATCTTAAATATAAAAGAGTATTCATTAGGGCAGCAAACAAATGAAAAAAACATGAATGAAAATTACAATAGCAGTATGATATGAGCATGTTGTTTATTGATATAATGGTATTTGTGACAGACTATAATCTGATATTTATTATACTTGTTCGACACTTATGTAAATATATACATGGCATTTTGCGGGGGACAGGGACATTTAAGTGTGTCTAGTTTGGTATTTTCCTAATACTCCCTGAAATGTCTGACACTGGAACTGTGTGCAAGAAGAGAAATGAACTGGAGGAAACCCTGTGCACAGTTGAACAGGTGTCAAGGTCCAACCATTGCGGAATCCACATGTGCTGTGTCCTACACAGTACAATCCTGAGTGTTAATTTAACTCTGTGTACAAATAAGACTGTGTACAAATGTCCATTTGTAAACTCAGAGTTACAAATGGATAAATTAACACTGAGGATTTTAATGTGTAACCATTTAACTGGAAAGTCAAAAGTCATCTTTAGATCTACGATCTTTTTCTTGGGGCAACACCACCCACATAACGCTACAGAATGGAATGAACATACACGTATTGCACAGTGCTCAACAAAATGCTGTGTGAAGCGACCCACTAGCACTCCCGAAAAAAACCCTGTCCTGCATCTTTTGTGGGTACATAGCCCTGTCGATGGGCCCCCATTATAGTCCAGACATGACAGTGGACGATGCTATGCACGCTCTCTTTCTGCATGTGGAAGGGAAATGGCATTTAATGCTACAACATCACTACAGAACAGACTGGTTCGCTACCTACTGATAAAGTCTACATCTCTAAGCACACACGGCAGTCACAGTGATACACAAAGCAGTCCTCAGAGACGCCAATGGAATGACAAGTAGCATTTTCATAATAGTGCTATCAACTACACATTAACATTGAAAACATTTAGAAACTCCTCCTGAAGCTAGCATCGAGTATATGCAAGAGGTTCCTCCAAGGTAAGAGACTTCATGGATTTCATGGATTAAAACGTATTCCTCTTTTATCTGGACCCGTAGTATGGACATGATGGACTAATATAATCACCTACACAGACCATTAACTTTTACGGTTGTTTCACTTGCTTTTGATGTTGTCCTGTGCCGACAACAAAACAAAAGTGGTCTAACTGCTGTTGGCTCAAAGACGATTGGTCATTGCAGCTTTTATGCAATAATACCGTTATATAGCCATTCAAGAACTTTAAGAGTCCCCAGGCAGATGGTCCCCTGCAATGAAGTATCCTGAAATGAACTCAGCCAACATAGTCCAAAATTGTGTAAAGAAGTCAACAAGCTATTGTCGGTTTAAAGACATCCAGTGCAAAACAGTAGCCACATAAAAGGTAAGATTGGCAGTAAAACATGGCTAGCTCTATTGTCACTGTGAGAAGGCAACTCAAAGCAAAGGCTGCTATTCAGGGCACCTTTGCAGCCAAAGACATTGTTCCCAATAAATGAAAGCTACAACCACGAGCTCATGGGAGTGTGCATTAAGAGAGCGTCTGTATACATAACACACCTCTCTGTAAATGGCAGTGTTTAGAAACTAACTTCACCTTTGTCAATATAACCATATATCAACCCAACCGGTTTAAACTTTACTCTTGAGTTTTTTCTCTGATTGAAGGCAAGGGGATCCTATCAGAAGAGATAGTCCCAGGCATTGGTAGACCTCCCCATCCCAGCCTTTAGTTATTTTTGTTAAAAAAAACATGCGTTTTAATAAAAAATAGTAAGATGCTAAATTGATCTAAAATAGTCATCTTAAAACTAGAGTCACAACTCTCTCCTGGAGACTGGACTCCAGCATGAATGCAAGATATTTCCAACAACAACAAGGCTACTGAAAGTAAACAATATGTTGTCGAACAAGCTAAAGGACACAATGGCTACAGCATGGTGCTTTTTCCAGTTGGAGTCTTGTTCTGACTAGTCATGGAAGAGTCTTTTGGGATTAAGGTGACCATTATTGTCAATTTTAGGGGCGGAAAAAGCAGAGCCACTACAACTAAAGGAGGACCTACTGCACTTGGAAGAAATGGACCTTGGCCCTTTCCAAGCATTAAGAAGAAACTAAACTAATTCATTTGTGTCGACTCCGACAATGATGTGCGTCAAGCTATAACATAGGTCCTCTGATTGAAAAACAAGTATAAAAACTTCATAAGAAATCATGTGCTTGTTTAATTTTCAGCAGCATATATTTTTTTCCCACTGAACCATAGTAGTTAATGGCCTTGTATTTTTGGAGTGTGTATATTCATCTAGTGTATCCTCTGATGATATCTTATTGAACGTAAATGCCTGATGTCGTCCATTACAATGTGAATATACTTCCACTAGCATCTTGCAGGTTGGAATTCTCTTTTTTATATTCTGGAATGCAATAAGGTAGAATTTTTTAATCCTGGGATATATAATATTGGCTCTCCTCTATATCAGCATTTACATAATTTAAAATAGAACATCTTATTAAAAACATCGAGATATACACAGATTAGGAAACGGGTAACAACATACAAACACAAACTAGAAATAATTTTTGTCTGCATACTGATATATACAACTGTGGTACAATAAATTCTTTCAGTCATGCGCTATCTATACAGATCATATTGCTTAAAAGAAGGGGGCATTTGGTTAGGGGGTATAAGGGCATGGGGATTGACAACATATTAATATGAGAGAGAGAGAGAGAGAGAGAGAGAGAGAGAGAGAGAGAGAGAGAGAGAGAGAGAGAGAGAGAGAGAGGGAGGGAGGGAGGGAGGGAGGGAGGGAGGGAGAGAGAGAGAGAGAGAGAGAGAGAGAGAGAGAGAGAGAGAGAGAGAGAGAGAGAGAGAGAGAGAGAGAGAGAGAGAGAGAGAGAGAGAGAGAGAGACAGAGACCGAGCGAAGAGCCAAAACCTGACAGAACATGTCTGAACAACAGGGGCCAAGATGTCACGATGTTCAACAATTAGAAAAGGGAGACGTACAGCAAAAGATTGGTGTTTGGTCAGGTAGGATTGGGGGGTACTGACGATGGATGGACCCATATATCACTGAGGTATTTACACATACTGGCTAAAGAGCACTACATGGCAGGAGCAGAAAGGGCCCCGCCTATTTCTTGGTGGAGAGCTGGGCATCCACCTCCTCCTCTGGCTTCAGCACATGCCACTGGGCGATGGGTCTCCTGGGGTTGGCCAGCATGTCGGACCAGTGGCGCAGCTCAGTCCCCGAACTGTTGAGGCCCACAAAGACCTTACCGATGGCATCGTTCTTGCCGATCTTGTCATAGTCCAGAACTGTCACAACAATTTGCACTTTCTGAAAGGGAGACATTTGGAAAAGAGAAGGAGCGGAGAAATGGACAGAAAAAATATCAGGTTGTGAAATAAAAGCTTTGCTACCTTATTAAGTGCATACAAAAAAGGAGGGTGCCAGCTCATCTTCTAATAGACTCATATGCTTGCTTAGATAAAATAAATGGCGATGCTTCCTCTACAAAAGACAGACCCAAGTCTCCTACGTAGCTGTATTAGAATATAAACAACAAGAGTATTCTCAGACAAGAATGCTATATCAGTGCCATCAAACAATCCTGAGAGAGTTTGTGCACTTTATTATGTACCTATATTCACTTCTGAAGTCCAGTAATATACCAACCAAAATGCTCATCCAGACAGAAGCACTCATTGGGAGTGAATGACATTCCTCATGACCAGGCCAAACAGAGCAGATTGCCCTGATTACTCAGAGGTACAGAACTCAGCCTTCTGCATGTGTTTATTCAAAGAGGTGCACTGCAAAGAGGAGTGACCTGGACGTCAATCTCTGGCAGAGAATATGAATTAGCTGCACAAAGAGCCCTGATTAAGTTTCGATCCTCCAGTCTAGCGTATTGAGATAGCACCACCTGCGTGAACACAGAGCGCCACTGTTCTAAAAGACCATGCCTAATACAGCGTGTAATGAAATACTGAATACTCAGGCGGCCAGTTGGGGTTAGGTGATTTTTAAAAGGGAAGGTTCACCTTCAGATTGCTCATGAAAGTGAATGAAATTAACTTTTTGATTGGAGGTTAGAAGTCCTCTTTTGTACTATTGTAAGCAGCTTGTCTAAGCAAACATGTGATAATTCAAAAAGCAATTGAAAGATCTGGTTATGAATTTTATGTGTAATCCTCAAGCCATGTATGCAATTTTGCCAGTCTTGTGTATCTTATGTGGTCTTACAGGTATGGATGTGAGATGCCCAGAACCAGTTAGATAACAAAAATAATTTATTGGCAAAACTTGCCTTGCCTTGCCTTGCATTGAGGAGAATGCTGAGCTGAGACAGTGACAAATGTCCTATTAGAGTCACAAGATAAATTAAAAGTAATGTTTGTAATCTTCACACAATTAGTGAGACAAAATGTTTTGATTAATTGTGCAAAAAGCAGCACTAAGCTCAAGTAGAACAACCACTACGGTTTGTTAAAATAGGTTCTATGTAAGTCATCTGGAGGTTGCTATTTGCTAATGAAAGCCACATTTAACAACAAATAATTATTCCTGATGAAATCTACAAATTGTTTGCAATTACGGTAATTTTACACACAGCTGCTTCCGCTCTTCAGAGGTAGTGTTCAATAGTATTGATCAATCAAGCATTTACAGCTCAATCAATGGTACAAATTATTATTCAAGGATTGTGAAAACAAATTGAAAAATAAATGCATACCGCACACTGCTGTAGCAACCTTAAATCTTACTGTCTTGAGATAAAAACAGACTACAGTATCTGAACCTTGAATCAGGGTTTAGCTTTTTCCCAATAAAGTTGATTTCTTCTTTTTTCTTTTCACTTTCCATGTAAAGCGACTTTGAGTACTTAGAAAAGCACTATATAAATCTGAGGTATTATTGTTATTAGGTTTCAGAAAAGCAAATTCCATATTGCCTGGAGTGTTGAAGTCCCATCTATGTATTCTTTATCATCTTTCAAGCGAATAGAAAAAAACCCTGCTTTTGCGATCTTTTTGTCTTTCATCGCAGACAAACACCCGTAAATGCAACTCAATCATGACATTGAAAGATAATCATTTTGTGGCATGCTATTTCGGTGTTAAGCTTCATGCGACAGGTGTGCAATCAGTGAAGTGCATAGGATTGTATTGTATCTCACCACTCTACTGAGTAATTATCCTGCCAAACTGACGAACCTACACGGATTCAAAATTGAGGTATTAACTTTCTGAAATAAAAAACAGATTATGGTCACAGCTGAAAAGCTTCAATTATCTTCTTTCTTTTTTTGTTAAGTGTAGTTTTTTCTTTCTGAAAAGCAGATTTTGTGTGGTATCTCAACAACGGGTGTAGCTCTCTGCACTTTAATTAGTGTAATTTAATTGTAATTTGCGAAGCCCATGGAAATCTGTACCTGGATTTGTTCGAATGGTACTTCGAAGCTGAAGGACTCGTTGTAGTAAGGGTTAAGAGTGTTCTTCTTGATTGTCGTCTTCTTCTTCTTCAGCCTCTTACCATTCTGCATCAGGTGGATCTTCACATACGGATCTGTGGAGTGAGAGAAGAGTGGGGGTCAATTAGGGAACAAGGTGTTACTGAGTCGGTCTGTTATCCACATCCTTAAAGACTCCTTTGTAAATACTGAAAGGACTGGTCTTTGAACTGCTCTCTTTGAACTGAGTGCAGTTTGCCATAATGTTAATCAGACATTCAAACACCGTAAGAAATACAAATGCATTTCACATTTCACAACAAGGACAGAAGGCTGGTATTGATAAAGCGTGCTTGTGAGATTGCTGTACGTTTTCTATGACGCTCATTTTCCATTTCCCACCGGGGGCCTCATTTACATTTTCCCCAAAATGTCATCTGGACTCCCTGAAGAGTGGCCTGCTGAGGTCAGACAACCTCCCTCCCTCCACATCCACTCTCTGGTAATCCAGTAGAGAGCAGCCATCACTCACAGAGTTCTACCATTAACAAGCAGGATGTTGTTGGGCTATCCTTCTGATTGGTTCGTCTTCTGAATGCTAATCATCATGGAGAAGAGAGAGTTCCCTGGTCAGGGTTACAAGCAACAAAAAAAACTGCCACTGATTTTAATTGAAGCGCACAATGGGATTTCAAGGAATGGGTTGTGACATAGACAGGACATGTTTCGGCATAGGCAAACTAGGCGGTCGCCTAGAGCAGTGGTTCTCAACCTGTGGGTCGGTTTGGGTCATGATTTTTGAGGGGTCCCCAGATGGCGAACGGCCTTTTTGCGTGTGGTTGAAGGCAAGAGGGCGGGGGCCGGGTGGGGAGAGAGCCTGGCGACGCGAGCTATGTTAGTGCACTGAGTGGCAGTTGGGGCAAACGCAGTCCCCACAACATCATTTACGATTCTGTGCCTATCGGTACATAACTCGGACGGCGCTTAGTCGACTAGCAGCCCATCGGCCGGTCGTCGCGGGCACTCGTGCCTCCGCGACTCCTCGGCCTCAAGGTCGGCGCGCCTCCGTCATGGTCCAAAACTATACTTTATCGACGAAAAAAAGTAGTCTGCGGTTGTGTGAAAAAGTATTGTCCTAAGCGGGAGTCGAACCCAGACTCTCAGTAGTGATGGATTTAGAATCTAATGATTAGCAAGGTGCGCCACTGAGGTCAGTGTTTAATTTGGGTATTCGGGCTGTATTAGACTGTGACGTCCTAACTCTTCTATTGTAGAGGAAAGAAGTCCCCGCCCGCGCGCCCGCCCAATAAGCCTTCGGGGCGAGGCTTCCCCCAACCACATGCAAAAGGGCTGTTCGCCCCCAGATGACAGTGAAGTGACAATTTAAGGACTTTAAGACCTTTTTAATACAAAAAAGAAAGTAAGAAAAGAAAATACCATTACTGCATCAAAAGTAATCTACAAACTATAAAAACTGGTCAAACATTGGCCAAATTGTCAAATAATATAAGAAAGAGGGAAACATTTAGAAAAAAGCCTTGTAGATCTGCTATTTTCACAATATTTATCTAGAACAAACAAAATGCAATCTGGGAACCCATCTTAAAAAAAAAGGAAAAACAGCGCCCTCTGCTGTTTTTTTTAACCTTTGATTTGACTCTGGGGGGAGTGATTAACTAGACCTATGCTGACTGGAAAACTGGGTTTTGGTCTGCCCTCAGCCCTCCACTTCAGGTGGTGCGCCTATGTTTTCATTCCCACTAACAATATTTCTCCACGGAACACTGGTTCTTTCTCCCAAAGAACATGGATCGTTTTGATTATAAGCCCACTTGTTTCTATGATGAAAGAGCAAGTTAAAATGTTACTAACTTTCCGTGGTTTTGTCGTTGTTAAATGAGTTTCAGTTTGTTTCCAGTGGGAAGCGAGCGCACAGATGTAAATCCCGCCCACTACATTTGATTGGGTAAAGCGCGGCCTGCTTCCTGATCTGAAGGCCCGCCCACTTGTAGGCTAACGCGCACACGTTCTGAACGGGGCTCCCGACAGATTCAGTAGCGCAGCTCTGAATCTGTTCTTGAGAGATTAAACAAAATGTAATGCCTCAACTCCTACGTTCCATGTGCAAACGTTCCCCAGTTCACATACGTTTATTTATTATTTTGAGGGGTCACAGCCTGAAAAGTTTGAGAACCACTGGCCTAGAGTGCCACCAGCTGGAGAGAGCACCAGAGAGGAATTGATGCCCCAGAGAAGTGACACCCCATCTAATTTTAAATGCCCCACAAAGTGGCATCAGATGGGCGTGAGCTCATTTGATTTATAAATAAATCAATGCTTGCTCTAAACAAATGCGGTTTGTGAGAGAGACATAAAGTGGAGGATGCGCTTGTGCATTTACGACCTGACGAGTGTTTTTCTTCTTGTTCACTTATGATGGAGTAAGCCTGATGTTCTGTCATGTGTGCCAGAACAGATCCAAAAATGTAAAAGACACATCGGGTGCCAAACACGGTCTGAACCGTGTTTTCACAGAGTAGAGCTTTGGTGGCGAACACGGTCTGAACCGTGTTTTCAGTCTTTTTTTTCTTTTTTTCACACGGGAGGGGCTGGAGTAGCTCTGGAATCACCCGTGGTGATTCTGAGAAGGAAAGGATCACTGTGTCAAAAAACATGGCTCCCATCCGCTTCCGTTCTATCTCCTTCTCTAAAACCCCTATAACTCCGAAACCTTTTACGCTGGGGAAAACGACTCATTTTGTATGCATGATCGCTCCGCCATTGTTACTCGCGTGAGAGATGTTATCGTTCCAGGCGTTAGCCAGGACCCTCGTGCAAAATGAACGCATGCTTTGTTTCACATGGATTTCTCGTCTTGGAGTCTACAGCTTAAACAGCGCCGCGCAGCTTAACTGTGAGATTTATGGCACCGAACGTAATCTGTTATTATAAAATTCTGGCACCCAATGTGTTAATAAAACATAGGTGATGTTCATTTTGTATGTTCATTTGTGCATACTGGTTATACAACTATTGTCAATTTCATGATGTGCATTGTACTGCACAAATTGATGATTGATGGTGTCATGGGTGCCAGCTGGGTCACTGGTCAGCTGACTCAGCACAACATGTGCAGTATTTTTAGGTGCTTTGTGTGTGTACTTCATTTGGTTTCCATTGGTGGAAACCAAATGCATTTTAAACTTTGGAGCATGATCCAGTGTGCGGACTTTATTGTCTTTGGATCACATTGCCATAATAATACATGCAGCGTAGTTAATACGTATGTAATGAAAATTGACTATTTGTTATTGAATAAAAGTCTGGGAAAGGCTAAATCAAATTAACACAACACACTCAGGATGATTGGATGGTAACAGGGCTTGAATGGCAGAACAACATCCATCTAAACGCTGAAACGCAATGCTGGGCACCAGAGAGGACCGAAAAATAAGACTGTGAAGTAATGCTTCTAATCAATTGTTGAACCGCTGCTTGCACACATCATGTGGAATTATGTATGGATTCCATATGTACAAAGTATTTAGGGTGTATGTTTTTATGTGGACAGCACAAGAAAATGTGGGATTCTTAGCAATAGCACATATCAGACAAGCTTAGCTCCTGTAATCTTTTATCCGATTTGGGGGGACAAGAGCTGATTGCAGGGTTGTACGTATAGTTCCATTCTGGACCTATTGAGATGAATACAGAGAGAGAGAACAGATGGATGATGAAAAGAGCAAGACAATGAATTGACAACAGGGACATGAATGAAAGAAAAGAAGTGAAGTGAAGGGTTGAGGGACAAAGGGTGAGCAAGAAAAACGGGATATGGAGTGGATGTCCATTATTAATCTCCTGCTGAGGCAGTCACCGCATGCTGTGATGACAGAGGTTGAAGTGTGTGTACGTGTGTGCGTGCGTGCGTGCACATGCACATGCGTGCAAGTTTTCCGTTTGTGAAAGAAGAGAAGAATTTGTCCAGTTGTATCTGAATGAGAATCTTCTCCACTCTCATCTACAGTATAAGCCCCCTTTATCGTCAGGTTTTATCGATGCATGGATCCTTCTGCTTGCCTTTTATTCAAAACAGCAACTACAGGGAATTCTAAGTTAGCTGGGAAACGTCTCCTTTTCATCCTACTAACTACTGTGGTGTGTGACATCTCCCACTGACAAACAATGTGTACATTGTACCATTCTGTCTATAAAAAAGTAATGGCACAAATCTTAGCACGCCTGCGTATAAACAACAGAACAACTGAATGAGGTAATATGCAAGATAACCCTTCCTTAGAATGAAAACCACCTGTGGTGCCACATCAGGGCTATCCAGACCATCCCTTATCTTCAGCAGATGAGGGCCTGGCATTATTGGGTTTTTCAGAGTCTTGCAACAACTCATATCCGGCCCATTTTGCCATCTAATCCCAGACGGATGCAATCTCTCCCATTTTGTGGATGAGCGGCTGTGCCCCCTGATGCGAGAGCCCCCCCCCCCCACACACACACACACACACTACAGAGGCACATCTTCACAATCCTGAGGGTTACTCATCTGAATCTGGGAAGCAGGCCACGAGTTATGAGGCGAGCCGAGGCAACACCACTGGTCTAAATGTCCCCCCGCAGGAGGCTGGAGGCAGGATCCTAGAAACCTACCTCTATGGGAGGTGCTAAAGAAAGGAACAACTGTTTTTTAATTCAAGTGGGCATCGATGTGTTTCAGGCAGTTAATTATTGCTAATTGCTACTTATTTTGATTATTAGGGGGCAGGTGTCACTTAGTGCATTAAAGTCTATCAGGTGTGAAGATATCAAACAAATACAGCGCTCGCTCATCGGGCGTGTTTCTTAGCCGAGTGCGGAGGCTGTGGGGGCTGGTTGGTAGAGTATGCAAATTAATCACCAGCACAAGCAGGTTAAATATAGCTAAGCTGTCATCTTAGTTTCCCCACCATCATTTTGGATTTGCCAGTGAGGAGGGGCATCCAGGGGTGACTGTCGGCTCAGCTTTACACACTTGACTCAGTGGTGAATCACATACACACACCACAACATAAAACAGGGCCACACACATACACATGTACTGTACATGCATACCCATCTACTGTATAAGGTGCTGGCCTTTTGCATAAATTGCTGTAGAAAAAAATGTGCATGTACCATCACTACAACATGCAGAGAATGAGACACACTGGTCATTCGCTCACTGGTCACTCATTCAAGAAAATCCACATTCCATAATCAGTTCCAAATTACTTCCACTCCCATTGGTCCCGTTTGTCATCCTGATAATACTATTGATTGTGGTGTTACACATGCACGCACGACAGGGGCTTAGATTTAGCAGGCTAACCAGTCAAGCAATGTGCATGGGGAAGCAAACAAATAAACCCTTCAGCACGTAAGAGAGGCTTGATGGTGAGCCAGCGCGCTGGGTCGAGCAACGCGGCCTCATTACCACCAACACAGTGCCGCTGTGCTGTGATAACCTCCCCCACCCAGGTCCATTACCCTGTTATGGGCACACTCACTTTCTTCTGCAACATCGTATGAGACACACATGCAGCGAGCACCACTAGCTACAATGGCTTGCACGTCCCTATCCTCCACAGTCACTCACAGCCACTTAGCTTTTGTGGCCCATGCATGCATACTGTATGTCTCTCTCACACACAACACAACACAACACAACCACACACACACACACACACACACACACACACACACACACACACACACACACACACACACACACACACACACACACACACACACACACACACACACACACACACACACACACACACACACACACACACACACACCCACACCCATACCAAAGCAAGGTGACATGTGGGGAGGTGAAATATCAATTTTTGACAGAAGTGTATTTTTTATGGTCGAAAGTAGCCAATCCCCCCCCCCCCATGGACCACCTATAATTATGCCATGGACCACTTGCTGAGAAACAAGTGTTGAGGGTGTTCTACCATCCACCCACTGCAGCCACTGCTGGCAGAGAGCTGAGTTGCCAATTCCATCCACTGAGAAGTTATACACAGAATAGAATACATCACAAACTAGAAAAAGTGCTCCTCGGAGCACAGGTCTCCGCCAGGTCAGGTAGGTTATTGTGGGTCAGCAATGATCGGCATTTGCCAATCAGGATGGAATATGATAAATCAAACGGATCCGTCTTGATCACTTGACAATAGAGATAATGTGTACCGATTTGTGTGATGTTTGGACCAAATTTGGTGGCGCTATAAAAGGCAGATGTGAAAAATGCAGGGCAAAGGTTTTTCCTTGGCCTCTAGGGAGTGCGCATACAAAGTTTTACACAGATTGTGCAGTTATAGGTAAAAACACAAATCGACTGTTATAGCGCCACCATGAGGCTGATTTGAACATTTTGTTCTTGATTTGAGGCATTTTGTTCAAAACGGAGCACTCCTGCAAACTTTGGAAGCCAATCTTAGCCAATCAGGATGGAATATGAAAAATGTTTGGACCAAATCTGTAGGAGTACTGTAAAAAAAATAACAATAATGTGAAAAATTTGAGGTTCAGCTCTGGTATCCAAGGAGTGTGTGTGTGTGCACAGTTTCACTGCAATCAAGCCAACGGTGCCAGAGATTAGCTGATCACAGACATACACACGGACGGACGGACACACGGACGGAAGGACGGACGGACGGACGGACGGACGGACGGACGGACGGACGGACGGACGGACGGGGTGCAAAACGCTGTGTCTCGGCCATGCCTTTCGCCCTGGCGGAGACAATGAGTTGATCTACAGTATATCAATGCCAACACTCATCCTTTGGCCCGCTAGCCGCGCACGGGGCTCTATTATTAGGCCTACGTGGTATGACAGGCAAATCGGCAGTATATAGAATGGGGGGCGTGTGTTTTGGGGCGAGTTTTTTATTTATTTCGTCATTTGTTTTCCGTGGCAACAACGGGGGAAATAGCAAAACGCTCGCCCCAAAACACAGTCGCCCCGGGGCAAATCCGGCGGTATTACAGGCAAATCGGCAATATATAGAATGGGGGGCGAGTGTGTTTTTTTTTTTATTGTGTCATTTGTTTTCCGAGGCGTACTTGTCCGCCCAGCCCAATACTTATGGAATACTTTGATTGCCGTAAGCAAGGAAATACTTCGTTGTGTTGTTACTTTTGGGTAAATGTATTTATGTATTTATTAAGTAGGCGTGTAATAAGCGGGATAATGGTGGTTAATCGCCCTGAAGGGCTTTAAATGTAAATAATGACCCCCATGCATTATCCCGTGCATAGTTTTGCGAGCGAACACCGCTGATCGCAATGGCCGCCGCTTCGTGTTGTTTCGGCTGTGGCCGTTGGCGTTCGGTTGTGCTGAGGGTAAACGGTGCGAAAGTGTTTCCCCGTCCGGTGTGGTCGTAATGTGGTGAGTAGAATTAATTATGTTGTGAGGTGGAAAATGTGTAGTGAGCAATGAGAAGTGCCCTACGCCACCCGTAAATTCAGCGTGCACGTTGTGGTTGGTGTTGTGGTGAGATGTCAGATGTAGTTGTTGTGTTTAGTCGAAATCAATGCTGTGGGTATGGCGTCAGCAGGCGAGAGGTCCAAATGAATGGAATGGCTGTGGGCGTCAGCGGCGGAAGTAGCAATGTGCCCTTTATATAAGTAGATAAGTAGATAGAGGTTATACATAGAATACTTCACCAGTGAGTTGATCTATCACCACCAACACCTCATTCTTTATACAGTAAGTAGAAGTTATACAGGAGCTGTGGTGACCACCTACAGTAGTGAGCAGCTACACATTTCTGGCAGTGACAATATATCCTCCATCTTGAAATGAAATTTTACAGTTTTTTTCCCTCGCATATCCAGGGATAGTATGGTGCAGTTTTAGAGCGTAACAGTGGAGAGCAGGCTCACCTACGGCTACGCAAAAACTGTGTGGTTTGGCAACATGTCTGCTGTCTGCGGAGACAGTTGGACACAGTGGTGCTTACTGCATCCACAATTACTGGATGTGATCTCCTACCCCACGGTTCTATAATGCTAGATTACAGAAGAAGGGCCTTCAAATTGTAAAGGACCACACTCACCCGTCTAACAACCCTTTTTAATTTCCTTCCTTGCCACAAGACTAAGAAGCATTAACAGCAGAACATCCATGTTCCAGAATAGCACATTAAAGCTGTCCGCCTCCTTAACACTCCAAACACAGAACTGCAGGCCACCTGGCAGAGTGAATAATTGTGCAGCAAGGGCAGATGTTTTAAAGCACTTGAAGCACTGCTATTTCCCCACAGGAACAAGCATTTTATGCAGTGTTCCTATGTTAGATTTGATTAATTTTACTCATTTGCTTTATACTTTTATGATTCAGAATCAGAATCACCTTTATCGTCACACATTTTTACAGGTGTAAAGAAGTGGGTGAAATTCTGTTTTTTATGCAAGCTCCATAATTTGTAGTTTTAAGCTAAGGGAGGAAGGATAGAGATAGAGGAAGAGCACAGATACAGGTCAAACTAGAAAAAGTGCTCCTCGGAGCACAGGTCTCCGCCAGGTCAGGTTAGTTATTGTGGCCTCCTGGTGGCGCTATAATAGGCCAATGTGAAAAGGGTGGCATTTCTTCCTCGGCCTAGTGGGAATGTGCGTGCAAATTTTCACGGAAATCGCGCAGTTTCATGATTTCAGACATTTTGTTCAAAACGGACCAATCCTGCAAACTTTGGAATTCAACCTTAGCCAATCAGGATGGAATATGAAATATCGGACAGATGCGTCTTGATCACATGACTATAGAGATACTGTGTACCGATTTGCGTGATGTTTGGATAAAATCTGAAGGATTAATATCCAAAAATGTATTTGACATAAGTCGGCCTCCTGGTGGCGCTGTAAAAAGCAGATGTGAAAAATGCAGTGCAGATGTTTTTCCTTGGCCTCTAGAGAGTAGGCGTGCAAAGTTTCACGCAGATCGGTGCAGTTATAGTTAAAAATGCAAATCGGCCTGTTATAGCGCCACCATGAGGCTGATGTGAAAAGTTTTAAGTGCCATTTCTTCCTCGGCCTAGTGGGAATGTGCGTGTGCAATTTTATGGAAATGGCAAGCTGCGTTCATGATTTGAGGCAGTTTGTTGAAAACGGACCAATCCTGCAAACTTTGGATGGTAACCTTAGCCAATGAGGATGGAATATGGGAAAGCAGATCAGGGTTGATCACATGACTATAGAGATACTGTGTACCGATTTGCATGAGGTTTGGTTAAAAACTGTAGGAGTAATGGGAAAAAATGGGTTTTGCACAAATCGGCCTCCTGGTGGCGCTATAACAGGCCCATGTGAAAAATTTGAGGCAGAGGTTCTGAATTGGCATCCAGGGAGTGTGTGTGCACAGTTTCGCAACGACCGGGCCAACGGTGCCGGAGATTTGGTGGTAACACACAGACAGAACACACGGACGGACGGACACACGGACACACGGACGGACGGACGGACAGGGGCGAAAACATACTCTCTCGCCATGCCTTTCGTCCTGGCGGAGACAATAATCAAATATATATATATACAAAGTACAGTATATGTAGATTATATAGTGGCAGGTACATACATGAGATTTTTTCAGATGCGTACATACTGTAAGGTGCAGCAATAAGGTGAAGTTAACAATAGCAGTAGGAGCAATACATTAGGTGTGGCACTATAACAGTAACAGATATGGGACATAGGCATTCATGCAAAAAATAGTCTCATGTGCAGGAGAGATATAAGGGAAATAGTCAACATAAAGGGAGTAATCCGCATAAGGAAGGTAAATCAACATAATCCACATAAAGAAAGTATTCCCCATATCCAACATAAGGAAATCTATCAGACAAAAAGGAAAGTATTCCAGTGTGGCCAGCAAGCCTGGCACCAGGATCTGTTTTATACTTTGTTTACGTATTGTAGTGACCCCGCAAAAGACCCGGCCGTAACTTGCTCTGCCAAGTGAGCTATAGCTTTCTTGGCGTTGCCTGTTGCCTGCCAGTCTGCCGAGCTGGCGCGCTTCTGAAAGGAGGGGGTAGTGTAGCGACCCCGCAAAATACCTGGCTGTAACTTACTCCACAAAGCAAGCTAGCTTTCTTGGCGTTGCCTGTTGCCTGCTGGTCTGCCGAGCTGGAGACCGGGGTTCTATTCCAGCTCAGTGCGCAAAAGGCTACCATTGGTGTTGGAAGTGGTCGAGGACCGGTGGAGCGTGCCCTGACGTGAGGAACGTGAGGATCTGTGAAGGCGCGCTTCAGAAAGGAGGGGTGCTGCGACGCATTGTGAGCTTGTCGATCGGCTATTTTCAGCCTGTCGATCTGATATTTTCAGCAAAAGCTTTCCCCACAACATGGATGCTGGGGTTTAAGTGGTTAACCACTTCAGACAAAAAGTGGTTTAAGTGGTGTGTGTTACCAGACTCGCCATTTTTTCCCTCTACAGCCTTTCTTTGCTGAAAATTGCCGATTTATAAGCTCACAATGCAGCACGTTGTGATACATTGTGACTATCTTCACATAATGTTCGTCCCCAGGATAGTCATAGTCTTTGAGGAAGTTTTGCCTGGCTCGCTGGATTCCAGAGGGAAAATTCATGTAAGCGCCAATCAAAATAATTATTTCTGATTATATACATTGGTTAATGAAAATACCCACGTCTTGCTTTCTGAGCAGCAATTAGGCATGGTAAACAGGAAGGTGGTGGTGGGGAAGACTGATCCTAAGCCATCATTAGTCTACTTGTCCACCTCTTCAAGCTCTGGCTCAGACATGCCGCACAACAGAGTATAATTATTGTTATTTTAAACCTGTCCATTATTTCATCTAACTGCCACGCTTTTAGAGGATAAAGACGCTTTTGGAGGGATAATATGACAGACAAGTACTATACTGAATACAATATGGCTTGCATGATCATGGTTAAAATAAACATCATTTCTTTTGACAGATGTCGTGGAGACGATGATCAAGCATTGCTATTGTTATCATCAATGATCACGTCAATGATGAACGTCTGATGTCTAACCTCCTAGCCTGGAATAAAATCACCTTTTACACAATAAAACCCTCAATGCTAATTTAACCATTTGTAATAATGAGCGTCTGCAAATGTAACCAAATGGACCCTTATGGGTCCATTTCATTACATTTGTATACTCTGTGAGTTTTTGCAGATGTTCAACCTAAATCTCATCGTCGCCTATGTATTTCCCAGCGAAACGTTAGCTCACGCCATCAGGCATACATTCCATGCGCATCAGAACGTTTTCCTTTAAAACTCAGGATTTTACTGTGTACATGACCTCGTCAACGGGGCTGGCAGCTCAGGATGCTGACTGCCCCCTGCTGCAGATGGATGCAGGTGAGAGCTTACGGCAGTGGCGTGAAATGGTAGCGGGGACGGTCTCCTGCCACACGGCTGTCCATGCTAGTCTGACAGATGAAATGGAAGCTCTAAGCTTTTAATGTGCATAGCACAGTGCATACTGCAGGGTGGTTAGGCTCTGGCGGTGAGGCTGTGCTGCTCTCAGGCGTGAAGCAAGTGGACCCAGGTGCAGGGTAATTGTGGCAAGCAGAGCTGATGGGAGGAGTTGTACATGGGGGAATTTGGTTATTTATTTTAATCGACAGAAGGAAGTGGGAAGAGTGGCAGAGTCAGTTCTGTGAGGAAGTCCGTAGATGTGTGCATGTGAGTATGTGTGGATAATCTGGATATATGAGAGAGAGAGAGAGAGCACAGCACAGCACTATACAGCAGTGGTTCCCAGAAATGTTTGTCTAGGACCCCCAAATTGATATGTAATTAGGCCTCGGACCCGTATCTGATTTTTTTTTTAGGACTACAACTTTTATTGTACATACACGTACATATTTTCTTTTCACATTTGCAACGTAAACGTATGTTTCAACATGCCAATACAGCCCCAATGAATTTAATTGAAATTGAGAGAGAGAGAACGATAGAGACGGAGAGAGAGAGAGAGAGAGAGAGAGAGAGAGAGAGAGAGAGAGAGAGAGAGAGAGAGAGAGAGAGAGAGAGATGGATAGAGAGAAAGATAGAGAGAGGGAGAGAAACCATGTCAGTGTGTAGGAGGTGTAGGTGTGTTCGTGTTTGAGGCAATGACGCACAGAGAACGGCCTCTGCTGTGCACCTTTGCCTGTGGCGAGTACCTGTTGCGTCATGAGAAATAAGCAGAATCACAAGATGGGACTTCTTTTGTTATCTCAGAGAAATATGTCAACATAAAACCTTTCACTCACGGCAAAACAAAACAAAAAAATACGCCCCCCCCATTGTGAACATAAACCTGTTGCTGTGAAACCAAAATTGGATCTTAGTGGAGCACTGCTTGAGATCCATCATGCAGGTGCTGTTTCCTCAATGAGTGCTGCCTGCACTTCTGTGCACCCTGACTGATGGCGGAACTGTTGAACCCTGTCCGGTGGAGCAATGAATGTTCCCCAACTCCTCACACATACACGCACACATGGTCGCACGCACGCACACGTATTTTGTTTTACTATACTTGTGAGGATATCAACATTTTTGTCAAATCAGGTAGAAGTCCAACCCAAAAGCCCTAAACCTAATCTCTAAATGTCTAATCCTAATTTACCAATCTGAATATTTTCCTAAAACACACGCACGCACGCACGCACGCACGCACAGACCCTGCACTTTGTAATTCAGACCACATCGATTTCTTCCCACAATGTTCTAAGACGAAGACGATTTTCAGCCCTAAGTATACAGCCCTACAAAGCCAAAGAGCAGTAACTACATTTTTGGAGAAACTGATTTATTTGTCTCAAAGGTAAAATCAACCTTCATGATTTGGGGTAATAATAAACAATGACCTCATAAACAGATATA
Source organism: Gymnoscopelus braueri (assembly GCF_963280865.1). Taxonomy (NCBI): domain Eukaryota; kingdom Metazoa; phylum Chordata; class Actinopteri; order Myctophiformes; family Myctophidae; genus Gymnoscopelus; species Gymnoscopelus braueri. Next base: position 20,274,590 of record NC_137625.1, read on the forward strand.
CAATTAATTATAACAACATCACTTACACACTGATAACCCTTTTGGATGGCCAGTTTAAAAACTGTAAAGCCTTTTCATTAGGTTGATTATTTGCATAGTTGCATACTGTAGTTACTGCACATTGGCTTTGTAGGGCCGCATAAACCGGGCTTAAAACAGTTTCATCTCATCGCAAATCTTTGGTCTGAACTAGGTTTAGCATTCCATTATCATGGTCTCACTCTGTCTCCCTATTCATTTCAAAAGCTTTCTGCGCTATAATAAATGTCAGCTATTGATTGTACACCGGTGCATTGTGGGAGATGGACTACTGTAGTTGTCAAATGACTTTTCAGAGTCTTTCTGTTTGTTCCCAGTGGGACCTTTCCTCACCCTGGTAGAACGTGCAGTGTTCATTAGTCTGCCGTGATCGTTAGAGAGAGAGAGAGAGAGTGTGTGTGTGTGTGTGTGTCCGCGCGTGTGTCCGCGCGTGTGTGCGAGAGAGAGAGAGAGAGAGACGTTCACATATTCCCCACATTAGGTTTGAACAGTGAAGCACTGTTTCCACCCACTCTACTGATTCCTCAGGGCATTATGGCTGACACTCGACTCATTTCTCCTGAAAGCATTTGATGACATAATTATTTGTTCTGATTTATTTATTCATTTTAGCACTAACATCAACTTGGTTTGATATTCTCAGGTTATGAGGGGAGGAAGCTCGTGAACACAACCACCATCCTTGATATTCTATGTATCTGCGGCAAAGTAGTAGTGGTCAGTGATGTGTCAAAGGCTTGTTAAAAAGTAAAAGCTTCGGCATTGGAGCATGCATACTCAATGTGGGCCGCACGCACGCACGCACGCACGCACGCACGCACGCACGCACGCACGCACGCACGCACGCACGCACGCACGCAGTACATAAATGCAGTACATAAATGCAGTCCTCCTCACCTGACAAGCCTCCGACGTCCATCTTCTTCAGGTTCTTGGCCTCTAGAATGACCACGGTCAGTTTGCCAGCTGTGGGCACATATCGCAGAGAGCAGCAGATATCTCCTAGCCTCTCTTGCTGTGGGAAAAGAAAGACACATCTCAGGGCAGGGTGAGAATAGTTGCAATTACCAGTGGTGGAAAAAGTACTCAAATTCTTTACTCAAGTAAAAGTATCAATACTGCAATGTAGAAATACAAATACTAATACAAGTCCGGAATGTACCCGTGAAATTGAATGTAGATTGATTGATGATACATGATACTGTATATATACAAGTATCCTTGTGTTTGTTTACATAGAGTTTGGCAGAGTTTACCAGGGTGGACTTCTTCCACTCCTGTCCTGACTCCTCTAACTGCTCTAATGGTTATTGAATGTTGGGAGCGAGGCTGATTCAGCTGTTCAAATACAGATTTCTGATTTGATGATTAGAATTTCCAGCACTTAAAATAATCCGTTTCTCTGCCTTTAAAGTGATTCATACCAGCAGTGCTTTGTGACAAATTTGCAAGTGAATAAGATGATGTGTTTGATGATCTAATAATTTTTGTAGACAAAGTGGCATGTGTGTCCCATTTTCTGCCCCAATACTCAAAATAGTCCACTGATGTATGCAAGAAAGCTGTTGACCAGGTTGTTAGTCATCTTGCAGTCTGGCTGCTGTCTCCTAGTGGAAATGGAACAGTAGGCTAATGTCAGAAGAAAAACACATAGAATCCCTATTCTGGAGATGTCATAATATTAATAGGCACACATTTGGCAAAAATAGGTGAATCTGCTATTTCCACTATTTAAACTTTTTATTTTTTCTCCAAGATTTATTTTTGGGCTTTTATTGACAGGACAGTAAGCTGACAGGAAAAGGGGAGAGAGAGATGGGGAGTGACATGCAGCAAAGGCCGTCGGGATCGGGACTCGAACCTGCAACACACTGTCAGGCTACACTTTTTTCGCCTATATGACCTACCCAAAATAGGGAAGCCATGTTGAAAGTGGTTCTACTGTACACATAGGCTATACTTATTTGGATGGTTTTAACGTTAAGAAAAATGTCATTTTTCAAAGATTTTGAAAATAGCAGATGAGTGAGCTTGTAGATCGGCTATTTTGGCTGTCTACTTGTAGCTCATCACCACTTCAAAGTAGTTCAATCCTTCTAGATGGTCAGAACCACGTGTGGCAGTGATTCTTAAAGTTTTTCATTTCAAGGACCCCCAGTTTGGTATGCATCTTAGGCCACGGACCCCCATAACTCTGAGAGTGTACAAATTAATTAGATAACATTTTACACTCTTGGAGTTACAGACCCATAATGATCCATTTGGGTCCTATTCTATCATTTATAATATAACTGGGGACCCCCTGGAACCCCTTCAAGGACCCCTGGGGGTCCCCGCCCGGACACTACTTTGAGAAACACTGACATTTGGAACAGAATGTGATTCATATTCCTGCCACATATCAACAAGATGCCACATTACATGTCAACAAGAAGAATTAATCAATATAATTATGGGATCCCACCTACTTTATATGTAGGACACAACCATTATGAATTATAGCAACGTTATACTGTCAATTGGACACAATAGGCTTGAATATGGGTATTTTCTGTTATAAATATGATAAGGTCTGTCCGTTGAGTTCCAATCAGGGTCTATTCAGTGCATTGGGGAACTTAACAAGGCTGTGCAGAATGAGGTTGCCTGTGCTGGCTGTAACCTCTGGCCACATTATTAGACATTTGCTTCACATGCTAAAACACCAATGAAATGACCTTAAGTAGACTTTACAGGCTAGGGCTGGGGTTTAATCAACATGAAAACAGCCTCATCAGGAGGGCAAAGAGACAGACAGAGAGAGAGAGGGTATGTTTAATTAACACAGTCTAGAGCAGCCATCAAGCCTGATAATGTATTCTATGAACTGTAAAGCGCCAACCGCTGCCATTTGACCCGAGGGGACATCTCTGGAGCCTGCCACTCCATGCTTGACCTTAAAAGTCAAGCATGGCTGGAGCATGGCTTTCACTGTGTGTGTGTGTGTGTGTGTGTGTGTGTGTGTGTGTGTGTGTGTGTGTGTGTGTGTGTGTGTGGCTGTGCGCGCACACACACACGTGCGTACATGTGTGAGTGAGTGCGTGCGTGCATGTGTGTTTTCAGTCCCATAACTGAACAGGAAACATACCCAAACCTCTAAAGGAAAACGTACTTTACTACTCTACTCATTTAAGGAGAAATTACAGAAAAACGAAGGAAAATTTGGAGTTTCGGGCTTGGTTAAATCCATATCATAGAATAAATTGACAAATTATGCTGGACTAACTCAACTCAGTTTTCATAGGCAAAGCCTGCACCAAGGGAGATATGAAACAATAGGCATTATTATGCGAAATTCATTCAAAGGTATTGTGATTCTAAAACGCTCATGGTAATGAAACATTTGGCTGTAAATTGCTTCATTATGATGGAGCTTGTATTTCATAATTGCTATAGACTTCATTATTGACTGTTTCCAATTTTAGATGGGCTAAACATAGATGTTGAATGATGAGTGGCATGTTGTTTACAAAAATATTATACAGTCAAATTACATTGATTGAATACCTTTGAACTGAATCATTCAAATTGGTGAATTGAGAAATACCAATAATACCAATAGTAATCTACTATATAAAGTTGTGGCGGGTGGGTGGTGTCTGCCTTGTTGATTTCTGCTTGTTTTATTTCTACTGATACAGAGAGATTTGTACATCTCTCACCATGTCTGTTCTTGGAGTATGTCATCTGTCCACAGTTTCCATGGTAATAATATCCATGATATTCTATAAATGCTTACAGCACTATACTATTCTATTCTAGGGATAGGGATATGAAGATGTAAACATCTTATCACAGTAAAGTCCTTAACTAGTCTGATATACATTTATATATTGCCGCTGTCAGGCAGAAACCTTGTGTCTCCATATATGTGCTTGTGACTAAATAATAACTATATTGGATCCATTGGAACACAGGTTCTTTTTTCCCTTTCCTGAAAAGTAACAATTTTGGACATACAAGGTTTCCAGCAGACAGCGACAATGATATACAAGTTATTTTAAGTGCTCTCGTCTAAATGCATTTAGTTTGCAACCACAACTTGGATACACAACACACTCTTCAGCCTTGCGTTCTAATCATACAGTATCGGGGGGCTGCCAGGGGAAGAAGAATTCCTTTTGACCTTGGCATGTGTCATTTGTGGCCACTGAGGCATGACCACCACAGTTTCACCACCGCATGTCCGTCAGTCAGCAGTTTCCAGAGCATTTACATAATTCTGACATCCAAATACTTGTAATCGGTTGGAACAATAACTCACTGCCAATGATTTGGCAGTTGAATTTTCATCGCTCCTCGAGTTGCAAGTGTCCTTCAGTGAGCAATAACACTAAGCAGCCAGTACAGTGTCTCAAGCCTTGCATGAAATTGTGCAGGTGCGGCTGCCTGGCCAAATCTAAGGCAGAGTAGTGATGCCCTTCAGCTCAAACAGCACCACCACACAATTCCACACCGTTATAATTAACCTTTAAATCAAACCACGGTAATGTAAAAAATGAGGTTCCCCTAGCAACAAGTGCTATATGCCATGACATTTACCATGAAAATTGAATCTCCTGAACTGCTGCCTGGCCATATTAATTGAAGGGGAAGTGTGGACATCCGATTAAGTGACATTTCCTAGAGAGATGGATTACCCTGGCCACGGCATCGTGCTTGCGGTCCAAACCCAAGGAACACATGTTTAAATGTAGCAAAGTCATTATTGTGCTACCACTTGTGTCCTTGTTTCAATTGGCACATATTACAATTTGAATGTGGAAGCAATAACTGCTCTGTGTATCGACACACAGAGAAAGATGTAGAGAATTTGTCATTTCTAATCTGTTCATATGCCATTGCTCCCACTTGTAAGAGGGCGAGAGATTGATTTATTCAAATTTTGGGGCGGCTATTTTGAAATCCTGGACTATGATTGGCTGATATCTGACAAAACACAAATCTAATGTTCCTTCACTTTACCTCTTCCTTCTCAGCGCTCTGCAGGTCCCTCCACTCCTCTGTTATATGGCTGAAGTCCACCTTATTCATGGGCACCTTAATGTCACCGATGGCGTCGTGCTTGGAAAAGCGGTCAAAGTCGTACACCGTCATCATCAGCGTTTTACCACCCAGCTCGACGTAAGGGACCTGATGAGGAGAAGAGTAACGATCGGTTAAAAAATAACAGAACATCTGAGAGAGGGAAAGAAATTGAGAGAGAACCACAATGTCATGAAATTGGAACAGATTTCCAATCTTGGGTAGGATACTGACGGGATAAAGGCATCCATATAGCATAGCCAATGCCTAATAAATCTACGCTTTATCGTACAACTGTGTTGCGCACTTAAAATAGCCGACCGACAAGCTCACAACGCGCCGCGGATGCAACACATTGTGAGCTTGTAGGTCAACAATTTTTTGGCGTGCGACGCCGTCGTGTGGTGAAGTATGAATCAGGTTTAACGATCATTCTTTTGATCACTCTTAACAATCCCTTTGCACAGAAAATAATGACTGCCAGGCTCCTACTGTCACATCTATTGCACGAGTAATTGCTTGTCAAGTGTGTGTATGTGGTGGATGGGGGTGGGTTGTTCTGGTTCCAAATCAATCACTGTCCAATGCTGTTTCTGACAGCGCAGGCTTATCTGGCCCAGATCCTGGAATGGAGGAATAAGAAATGACGGGGGGTGGGGGGGCGGCTATAGGTAGCCGAGAGTGGTATCTAGAATTTGATTCTTTATTGCCTTCCACTGAGCCGTGGTGATACAGGTGATACTATACGGCAGTGGTTCTAAAACTGGGGTCCGGGGACCCCAGTTGTCCTTATATGGGGTTCCAGGGCGTCCCCAGCTAAATTATAATAATTTTAAAAAAATCATCTTTAACCCTATTTTATACTTTGGCTTTTCGAAAATACTGTTTGTACAAGCTCACAACGCACAGATTTTCAGCTGATTGTGAGCCAGGAACCACCATCTTGACTAAAAAATCGACCTGGGGACCACTGTTGTGTTGGAAGGGGATATAGGCTCAGATTAAGAGTGTGTCCATCCTTGGGTATAGTGCTGTACACGTCGGACAGAGTGTTGCCTGTATTCCTCAGGTATGATAGTGTGTAGAAAAAAACACTCCCACAGCCAGAGTTATATAGAGGTATATAAAGGTAAAAGAGCGTATTGCTTTTACTGTAAGCTCTTGAAATTCAGCCTGACAACTCATCCAGAACTCCACAAAGGGCTGTGTTTCATAAGTGTGCCATGTGGATCTTAATGAGCTGATCCTATTCTGTAGTAGTTAAGCTTGAAGTGCTTTTGGATTTGAAGCACATGTAAGCATCCTCAAATGACCACTGATAATGATAATAATGATAATGAGGGTGTTTTATTCCACTGTCCTCATATCACACAAATACCAGCAGTTGTGGTCTAAGTTTCTCCAAAATAAAATCCATTCAGTAATATTGGAACATTTTCAATTATATACATAATAATAGAAAATGTTCCAACATTACTGGATGGTCAGTCACCACATGCAACACCATCATGGAACACCAGATGAAAACCCCAACGTGTCACGGTGCATGGCGTTGTAAGCTTGCGGATCTGCTAGTTTCTGAAAATGTTGTTCTTTCTTTATGGGGGTACCTGGCACAAATAGTTTTCAGATGAGGGTCCACAGGCCAAATACATATTTGGTAGTTGTTGACATGAAAATATTTCAGAACCTCTGCGATAGGGATTTGTTAGAACACCGTGGAATGAAGTGAGCATCACTCGGTCGGGAGTGAGATAAGCACCTTGGGCTTGTCCTTGCCACAAGGGGAAACCGCTAACTTATAATTACCTGTGGTGTTTTTCAGGACACTTCACATATTTTGAGCATCACAATAAGGGGCACGAATGGACCTGGCACTGAGACGCACACATTATGCCTAACTTCTGCCAAACACCTGCGCTTTTCACCGTTGGATGAATAACACAACTTTTCCAGCTGCTGAGTAACACTCATGCATCCATTATGAAAGAATGTTTGCTGAAATCTAGGCCAAACCAAGACCGGGGTGTAGCGGTGCAGCTGCCTGCGTTAATCCCAATCACAGTGAGCCTGTGTGCGTGCGTGTGTGGTCCGTGCGTGCGTTGGTGCTCACGCATGTATGTATTTGCGTGTGTACTACGTTACAATACGTGTGCGTGGGCTTGTGTGAAATTTCCTGTCAGGAGCTTGTTAATGTGCCAGCTGGTCGCTGTCTCTGCGCCTTCCCAGAATTCACCGCTGCATGCAAATCAGTTTGTCAGTGGAACCAAAAACTCTCCTGTTGGAAAAGAAAAGGTGCATTACTTTTTTTAATACAGGTGCAAGTGAAGGAGTGTTACCTTAAAGGTGAACTGCTCATTGAAGGTGGGGTTGAGGGTCTTCCTGTGAACCTTCGTCTCAAACTTCTTTTTCTTGTCTGGCAGTAGGTAGACCTTGACGTATGGGTCAGAAGTGCCGCCCATGTCCATGGCAGGGAGCTCCGCCGCCTGGATGATCCCCACTATGAGCTGCAGGGGCAGGGAGGCAGAGAGAGGACAGACAAATCTGTATCTCCACAGACCGTGTGATAACAGCGTCACTGCATGCACTGTCATCTCAGCACCATCCTAACAGAGCATCCACATCCCAAGATAAAACCTTAACAAATAACTGACTGGGTATGCAAGCCTATCTAATCCTGGTCATCGCTGTCATATGAAGTGAAACAACAACAAACAGACAGGATAACACAGGATAACACTTGTGTGTGACTGCTACTCAAAGAAGCTTAAAGGTCACCCCATGGAGACTAATGTTGGAGACTTTGTTTTTGTCGCATTCCTAAGCCAATAATTTGATGACCAGCGGACCGGTAGGCAGCGGTTCCGGTAGGAGATACAAAGGAGACTCTTTCTGTCTCCTACCGGAACCGCTGCGGCTCATCAAATTATTGGCTTAGGAATGCGACAAAAACTAAAAAATCTCCATGAATTCAAGTCTCCATGACTAATCGATAGAACAAAAGTTATTTTGGGGGTGAACTATCCCTTTAACAAGAGTAATTTGTTTTCTCATAAAATGGTGACATCATGGCAAACCCCTCCAATCCCCTCTACATGGATATAGTGGGGCAGCTGAGCAGGAGGGATACGATAGATGAATCAAAGGCCCAGGTGGAACTGTATGAGACTTGGCATATCCTTTGTGCCGGTAGCTATGAGATTTACAATGACACACGATGGTCGCTAAATCTGCCCAGCTGCGGTTGTTGCTGGGCAGATAAATTGACCAGAGTACGGAGTGGTGTTTAGAACACAGAAAAGTTCGGAGGGAGTATGAATGGGCACTTGTCTGTCAACTACTTTTTAGGCCAGCCGAAAAAAGTTCAGACGTCAGATGGATTCTTTTTAAGCATGTAGCAACCTTTAGCCTTTCTGCGACTTAACGTTTGTTTTTATAGTTGCCCTACACAGGTTCTTAACAGCCTAGCGGCAACTATGGCAGCATCTATGGCAGCAGCGTGGGGGTCAGGACGTGTCAGGTCAGGAACAAGAGGCATGGTTCTTCTTCACATACGGCTGATAATTGATAACACTCGGAGGCCCTGCAGGGCTGATTGACCTGCCAGTCACTGGGTCTCCTCCTAGGCCTCCGAGGAGGCCCGGCAAGTCAGTCAATCAACTTCCTATCAGGAAGCCATCAAGTGGCAATCTGGAGGGTGACCAGGCCACTAAGCCATGGAACTCTACAGCTGTCAGCAGCTGCGTGGGTTTTGCCGTGCGGTCAAGTGTCACCGCGATCAAAGGAGTTACCACTCCCGCATTTAACCACTTTCACCCTGGTGTCACTATTTTTGGGCATGACATTAACAACTCTTTGACTGCCAGAGTATTTTCATAATGTACTCACCCAGTGCCAGCGATTTTCGTGTTTTATAACCTTTTCAACCGGTCACAAAATTGTTAAATCCATTAAAATCGTTTGTCTGGCTGTGTTTATAAACAGACACGACAAATCGACCAGCACTCAAAGAGTTACATTTTTTGTCTGACTCTCCGCTCTCTCTCTCGACCCCCTCCAAACGGAGTCCAAAACGTCATATCCGTTTGTTGCGTTCCTATTTCAGGGCCCTCACTGCTGGCCATCTTAGCTTAGATTAGCTTATGATCGTGTTTCAGATCGTTGGTATACATAACGACGATAACTGTTCGTCATCCAGACAGAAAACGTGTTTTTCCCTATTTTGGCCTAAAAATCAAAATTTTCAAGCTTCCGAGAACCGGAAACGGAACCCGATCATGAATCTGCATCCGGGTGAGTGTGAAGTGAACAAAAAGAGAAACGGATCGTGGAAGACGCACAGAACAGCGCGATCACCGTTTAAACAATGAAAAAGCTATCAGCGCGTCTAACGCGTCGATGGCTTGGGTGGATTAAGTAGCATTTGACTCAAAAACGCGTCGATGGTGTTAAAAGAATATTCAAATCATTTTGAAAATACCAGATCTACAAGCTCATGGTGCGTCGCGATTTGATACGTTGTGTGAGCTTGTAGATCGGCTATTTTCCGAAAAACCGAAGTATATACTGTATAGGGCTTAAGTGGTTAAAAGCATACTTCTGCTGCAGTTAGAAATACGACTTACGTTATTTTGCTTGAGATCTTTACTCTAATGGCTAATTCATACAATACTTTGTTGCACAGCTGTGCCACTCCTGTGTGTGTATGCATTGAACATTTTATACTTCCTTTAATTTATTCTGCAGGATGGCATTGAGATTCCAGTAGAGAACGTTCTTTATGAAGTGATGCAGTGTTTGATTACAAAGTAACCATGTATAATATCACACGCAAACACGCACACACGCACACACACGTGCGGAACGCAAACAGGAACACAACATCATGGGAACAGCATCGGATGTCCTGACTCAATTTAACTGTGCTCAAAAGGCATCCCACAGGTACTGCATAACATTGTCATTATCACAACACTGCTCCCCAGGAACACCAAAATGAGATCCTGTCATGTTTTCAATGGCTAACGTCGACAATACTTTCTCAAATTGCGCCCTTCCCCGTAGCTTATCAGTGTAACTTACTGAAGAACTCGATACAAATAATGTGCCATTAATTTGACTGTCTGTCGCTTACCATGGCCTATGTGTGATGTTATTATCACAGTGGTTCGGGAGTGGGATCACAGTGTGAACATTCGTCTGTTTGTGCTGTCCAATTGATTGGTCCGCCCGCTCATCAACACTGTGTCTGTGTACCAGATGTTCTGATATAGTCAGATCAACTACAGCAGTGATTCTCTACCTTTATATTTCAAGGACCCCAGTTTAATATTAGGCCACGGACCCCCATCTCAACGATTTTTAACTCTGGGACCCCAATATACACTGTGATATCCTTTACTTTTTAAAATGGAACCAAATGGTTTACATTTGGATTCATTTGTACGCTCTCTGGATTACAAAACCGTAAGTGTCCATTTGGTTCCTAACTTTCAATCATTTAACTGGGAACAGGGGAACCCCCGTAACCTCTGGTTGAGAACCAGTGAACTAGAGCATCGGTTCTCAAAGTGGGGTCCGGGGACTTTCAGGGGTCCTTGAGGGGATTCCAGGGGGTCCCCAGACCCCAGCAAAAGTAGTAAATGTAGCACCACAATCATTTTAACCACTTTAACCATTTATATGTTGGATATTCAAAAATATGTATCTAAAAACATATCAGGAGACCACAAGGGTGGTAAATGTAAATTCCCATAGAAAGTAGGTGTCATTCACTGCCGCCGTTTTTCCTTTTTCTCCTTTGTACATATATAGTGTTTGTATTAGTTTATGACATGTATTTTTGAGTAAATTCTTTATGCTATGTTGATGATTAAGACAGTTGAATTCTGTACTACATCTAATCTAACATTTAAGATCTTCTCTTATGTGGGTCCCTGGCACCAAATCTTTTCAAATGGGAGTGTGTGGCTTAATACGTATCAGTTTGGGGGTCCTTGACATGAACATTTTTGAGAACCACTGCTATAGACCGTACACGTATTCACATGGCAGCAATTTTGCTCTGACAGTATGTTTCCACCCCCTGAGTGTGATGTCAGAGCAAAATGGTTGCTGTTTGAATATGGCAGTGGTGGAAAAAGTACTCATGTTTTTTACTTAAGTAAAAGTATCAATACTGCAATGTAGAAATACTCTGTTACAAGTAAAAGTCCAGAATTAAAAATGTACTTGAGTAAAAGTCAAATCAAAATATACTTAAAGTACCAAAAGTAAAAGTACTCATTATGCAAAATGTCCCATTTCACAAGTTTTTAAGTAATAAAATGTATAAAAATCTTTTGAAAATAGCAGATCTACAAGCTCACAATGCGTCGCATCGCGACGCATTGTGAGCTTGTAGATTGGCTATTTTCAAATGGACGAAATATATACAGGGCTGAAGTGGTTAATGTATGTTTTGTAATAATAATCAAAATCTACAAAGTAACTAGTAACTAAAGTTTTCAAATAATTGTAGTGGAGTATAAGTATAATATTTGCCTCTGAGATGTAGTGGAGTAGAAGTAAAAGTACTGAAAATGTTACATACTGAAGAAAATTAAAAAAATACCTCAAAATTGTACTTAAATACAGAACTTAAGTACAGTACTTAGTTACTTTCCACCACTGGAATATGGTCTACATACAGTAGCGGCAGCAGCATGTTGTGTACTGACCAGAATAGGCATAGGTTGGTGACTCAGCCCTTGGCAACCTACCTCTGAGGGATTTGTCCTAATGCATCAGAACCCTGCTCTGACAACTCTGCAGGGGATATGAGCGCACGCACGCACGCACGCACGCACGCACGCACGCACGCACGCACGCACGCACGCACGCACGCACGCACGCACGCACGCACACACACACACACACACACACACACACACACACACACACACACACACACACACACACACACACACACACACACACACACACACACACACACACACACACACACACACACACACACACACACACACACACACACACACACACACACACACACACCTGCAAGCATACACGATAAAATCCACAGAGTTAATGTATCTATTTGCAATCTGGGAAGTGGGAACTCATTCGGTAAAAAAAAAGAAAAAATGTGTTTCATGCAAATTGAAAGTATGTCTTCTTGAGAGATTAATCCATTTGTAACTGTGAGTGTACAAATAGAAGCAAATGGACCCTCACGAGTACATTTGCTTCCATTTGTGCACTTATAAGGGCCTTATTTAGACAATCTATATGGCACAATGTGTTGGGGGGGTGTCCACGTCAATTTTGCCAGTTAAACATCGCGTTATCTGGTCGCAAAGCCCTGCACACCTTAAGCCTCTGAATTACTCATGGGTGTGTATTGGGCTTACATTAAATAAACCAATCAGAACGTTGGCTCCCACTACCTTTAAGAAGCAGCTGCGCCTTCATCATAGCACAATGTTATTTAAACTTCTGAGGAAAACTGCATTCCACCATCTATGGGAAGAGCAATAATAATGTGATATAATGTTGTCAGGAGATGCAAACAAAAGTTCTCTGCTCACCCAAACATCACCTGGAAAGGAGATGTAAACAAAATGTCTGGTCATGTCCAAGAGACATCTGTGATATATTTTAAACTGCATATTAAAGCATGACAGAGACGCAGCGAGAACGTGCTCCGCGTCGAGCCCCATTTGGACATTGATATGACCTTCCTGTAGCTACAGAGACATATAAAGAATGCCAGGAGGCTATGCATTCATGACATTCTTACATGACAAGAGGGATTTGAACATAATGTCTATCAAGAATAAAATGTAGGCAGGCAACTTACTGAAATGTATGCATCCCTTTCTCCCCATCTCTCTCCTCACCGAGCGTCTTTCTTTGGAGACACATAACAGCGGCAACTTTTTGTTTGAATTCTTAATAATAGAATTAATGAAGAATGAAATGGTTGAAAATGTGTTTATCTGCCACCTGAACACAATTAGTTTTTAAAATATTTTTTGTTGTTTACATGTACAGTATGCTACCATATCACGTGTCACTTACAGTATATTGTTCATTGTGTTGTTGTGTTGAAATCTGATTTGTTTTGATTGCAAATTAAGTGCACATTGTGAATCTACCCATGGGTGCATTTTAATCACAATAATGTGCTGTCTAAATGGTAAGAAAATGTTCTGTGCAAAGTCTGTGCATAAGATACATTATATTCATTACTATAATCATTTGTATTATTGTCATCACCTGGGCGGGTGAGTTGTGTAATTTCTCAGACGTTGTGTTTGTGTTGGACAACAGACAGAACAACGTAAGATAGGGCCCTCAGAGTTAAAATAACAAACATGTTCGCGTGTACACACACACACACACACACACACACACACACACACACACACACACACACACACACACACACACACACACACACACACACACACACACACACACACACACACACACACACACACACACACACACACACACACACACACACACACACACACACACACAGCGCTCTGAAAGTGGCTATAGAAGGGGATATAATTCTAATCTTCAGCACTTTTGCGGCGGTAGCTCGGTGTACTGGCTCTGTCTCAGATAAGGAGAATCCTCAGCAAAGCTTTGAAGCAATAGCAGAGGGAATAAAATGGATGTTTTTGAAACTCATCACTCGATCATAATCTGTTCTGAAATGGACACATTCTGACCGGTCACCAGTGGTGGAAGAAGTAACAAGATTCTTTACTTAAGTAAAAGTAGAAATACCACAATGTAGAAAAAAGGTAATAATACTATAGTTAAAAGGCCTACATTTAGAATTTGACTGAGTAAAAGACAAGTGTTGGCATCAAAATATACGCACAGTATTCATTATGCAGAATGTCTCATTTCACAATTCCTTATAAAAATGTGTCAAAATCTTTTGATCATAGCCAATCTAAGCTCACAACACATCACAAAGCGACGTGTTCTGAGCTTGTAGATCATGTTAAATTAGCCAAATATTAACAAGAATAAAGTCAAGCTTAAGTGGTTAATGCATGTTTTGTAATAATAATAAGTAAATTGTTAAAAGGTAAAACGTACAACATTTGCGAGTTGTATTTGAGATGTAGTGGATTAGAAGAAGAATGTATAGAAAAATTGAAATACTCACAAGTACCTCAAACCATGTACAGTACTTGAGTAAATCTACTTTCTACTTTCCATGAATAAGCCATCTCTTGACCTGCTGAAAGACCAACGAATGATGGTAATGGAATGGATGGAATTGAAAGCAGGAATGGCATTTTAATCGTCTTCCTGCAGATGTTTGTGGATAATTTGCAGTGCCATCAGAATGACGTGTGTGCCTTATGTGTTTTTTTTTTCATCTTTGCTCTCACTAATGTCTAAACTCAGGAGCACTAAGACCATTGGCACCGTCCAATAATGCAATCCATAACATTTAACCTGTGATTTGAACCTGGGTCTCCCATGCAGAAGATTTCCTCTCTGTGTGGAGTTTGCATGTTCTCCCCATGTCCCCTAAGGTAGGTACCCTCACAAAAACATGCAGTAATCCTGGTCTCTATACTGCCTCCCCCTGGTCAGCCGGGTTACCTGATGGAGGGGAAAGGAACTGGTTGGAATAACGTGTTCCTTCCACGCGCTACGTTTAACCAGGGAACCTCCCTCCTGTCAGGTGATAAGAAGCGGCTTGCTAGCTCTCTCATCTAGGCTCTCCCTAGGCTGGCAGAGGGAGTGTAGCGCCCAGGATTACTTAGACAATTGGCACTGGGTGAAAAAATGGGTTTAAAATTGTGGGAAAAAAATGTGAAAAAAAAAAAAAGAATGGCAAGGACACCAAATACAACCACCGCAGTTGTATTAGTTATGTATTGTATTAACATAATCTACTATACAGATTTATCAATAATGTTGTATTCACTAAACACGTTCTGGATTGCAGCTTTAACAACAGATGGAAACTTTTAACCACGTGGGCCTACGCTTCCATTCTGCTTCATCTGATCGGCACGCGCACACACTCTCGCGCGCACACACACACACACACACACACACACACACACACACACACACACACACACACACACACACACACACACACACACACACACACACACACACACACACACACACACACACACACACACACACACAGTATTCCGTTTGATTGCAGAGGCCTCATATCTGGAGGATGAGGTATTTGACTGGAGGCTACTGTAGCTCTGGGCCAGTGGTGGAAAGTAACTAAGCACATTTACACAAGTACTTAAGTACAATTTTGAGATATTTTTTACTTTACTTGAGCATTTCCATTGTTCAATACTTTATACTTCTACTATATGTAGCATATCTAGCATATCTAGCGATATGCTAGATTTAGATTATTGTTACAAAATATGCATGAACCAATTTAGCCATACTTTATACTTACAGTAGTCTATTAAAAAATAGCCGAACTACAAGCTCACAGTGCATCACATTGGGATGTTTTTAAGCTGTAGCTATTTTTTTTTAAATGTTGGTACTTAAAGTATATATTGATGCCAATACTTAGTATTGGCATCAATATACCGGTAGTTTTGAATACACAAATTTTACTTGTAACAACAGAACAACAGAGTACTTCTTCCACCACTGACTGTGACTACCACCAGGCTGAAAGTAGGTCAGGGCGGATGGTTGGATCCCCCTGCACCATGGCTTTCCGGGCCTGGCTGATGTGAGCTACTGTATCATCAGAGGCAGCCAGAGTGTCAGTGAACTGGGTCCGATGCACTGAGGTCACCGTCACATTGGGTGACAGCTATCATCCATTCATTATACTGTAGCTCCACTGTGGAGCTTATTACTGGTGTAATCAGGGACCTCATAGAGTAGGCTGTCACTGCCTCGCACCACATGACAGATGGAGTCTGTGAAATGTAATATTGTCCCCATAATATTGGTTTTCACATAATGACTC
This sequence comes from Gymnoscopelus braueri, assembly GCF_963280865.1. Classification (NCBI taxonomy): domain Eukaryota; kingdom Metazoa; phylum Chordata; class Actinopteri; order Myctophiformes; family Myctophidae; genus Gymnoscopelus; species Gymnoscopelus braueri. Next base: position 20,290,701 of record NC_137625.1, read on the forward strand.
ATAGCCTGTTTATTTTAATGGTCTACTTGTGCTCTAAAAGAGTAAGGGCCTGAAATGGTACCGCACATTTGTACGATTGAATTTAATATGTGTAATTATTATCTGTATAATTACTGCAATGATGATCACATAGTATTGCAGTTATAGCTCACAAAATTATTGCCATCACAGTTTCTACAATTATCAGCCTTATCCTTTTAGTCAACGAGGATACCACCAACTGTGTCAATTTGTGCGTATGACAAATACGGTTCAGGGGGTGCTACTTGGAAACCAAAGCATTGTCAAAGCATGTTTATTTTAATGGCCAATCAACCGATTGTGTTCTGGCTTGGATCAATGGAACTAACTCCCAGCCAGCCACTTGTAAACAGACCAACGTGGGGTGAAATCACGCTCTATACTCCCCTCCTCGCCAGACTACGTCATGACGCCGTGCAGAGACTATGGCGGCTTGTGTGGGACAACGAAGGCATGGATGCGTGTGTAATGAAAACTAATAAGATCACTTTTGACCGCTACAAATAGCATAAGTAGCGACATGCTTATATGGGCTCTGCTCTATGCTATGGGGGCTGCTGGGGAGACTGGACGACAGGGGCAATTCTGCAAATAGACCCCATGGCCAGTCATTTGGGATCAATATAAGTAGGAAAAAAAGGCTATATGTTATTTTAGTCCAGACTTTTCCTGTAATTTCCTATTCATCTGTATCACAATGAAAACTCCCTTTTCAAGGTTTTAAAGAAAAAATACCATTCCTTTTTTCCCCCAGTTATTGCTTCAATATTCATGTTATATTAGCCTTACAATCTTAGTGTTTTGCCAATTATTTGGGGGCCCACTTGCAATATCCTCACTGCCCACCAGTGAGCTCGGCCCACGGGTTGGGAATCGCTGCCATATAGACAGTAGTGTCAGGAGGGTTGGGTTGTGTGAGTGCATACGTGCGTGCGTGCGTGCGTGCGTGCGTGCGTGCGTGCGTGCGTGCGTGTACCTAGATATACACATTTATGACTTTGTGTGTATATGTGTGCGCGCACATGAGCCTGTGTGTGTTGCTTGGTGATCTGGAGCTGTCAGTAGTGTTTATAATGGGGAAGCTAGCCAGCCCAGTGAGGGACAGGCCTGCGTTTTCACGCACTGCTTCTATTATCTGTCACACAACATCTGGTGGTGGTAAAAAGCTGATGTGCTCCTCTGCTCACTCACTCTCTGCTCTTTAAAACCCACTCATTGGAAACGGGAGCAGATGGAATTTTGCCGGGAGCGTATTCCATCAAGGTGAAAAAAAGAATGAAAGAAAAAAGGCACACTACTTTAGAAGAGCATTGAATCACGAGGCATGTCTTTGCGCAACGCCTCCGTGATACAAAGTATAACTGGCGTGATACTCCCTTGTCCTGCATGATCAATGAGAAGCTTCAACGATCACGAACGGCGACAATAGCAATGGTGCAGCGTAGGCAGAATGTTATGCAGTACCTGGTGGTCCAGTCTACTCTCAGTTGGTCAACAAAGACACAGGACAGGTCGGAACACCATAGAGCCTGGGGTGACAATACTTACTTTCGCAAAACAACGACACACAGTGAAAGCGATTTGGACGGCAGTGCCTTACCGTATTCTCTGTGAAATTGTAATCCAGGGAGTACTGTAATTTTCCAAGTTTCTCTTCCTCCTTGGGCTCCGGCTCTTTCTCGGTATCGGTCAGCCCTGTCTCTGCATCATCCTCATCCTTCAAGGCCTGAAGGAAACACCCACCAACAGTCAGAGTCGTCTGCATGGTGCTGGCACCGGCCTCCCCGGCCGGCTGTGCCCCCCCGCCTAGGGCCTGCCCGCCGACCTACTCCTGTAAAAGCTGCCTCTCTTTTTTAATGGGGGGAGGGATGGGGTGGGGGAGCAAGCACTAAATCACCACAGTGGTTAACACCAGGACATGCTCTGTGATGAACTATAACCCGGGCCTCATCCCATGATGCTTTCTATCAATCTGTGGGTGTTTGGTTTAAAGGGAGGAAAGATCAAATGATGGCACCAGAGATGAAAATAATGGGCAGGCATTGGAGAAGGATAGGATAGGAGGGGAGAGAGAGAGAGAGAGAGAGAGAGAGAGAGAGAGAGAGAGAGAGAGAGAGAGAGAGAGAGAGAGATGCTTCCGGAAAGATCACAGTGTGACCATTCCCTTGATGTTTATTTCAGGCAGATCAAATATCTGGCAAAAAAATAATTTACGATGGCAGAGCGGTAACAGGTGACGTTGCCCTTTCAGCTTGCCATATAGTTAGGTGAGGTTGAGGGGGTGGTGCCATTGGTGGGGAAGAGGGTGAAGTAGTCGTTTATAAGAACGCATGCGATTGAAGAGGCAAAAAAACTAGCTCTCAAGGTCATTCATTCATTGTCAAAGGTTGCCTTCCAAGATGTCTCTTTCATTAGGCATGCAGAGCATTCCCAGTAGCACAAACCAGTGCTCCCATGTGACCCCCATTCCCAAGTCTCATCGCCCCGCTCAGACACACAGTCACAGTGCCATCATAACCCTGAGCTCAATCAATGGGTTTCCCCCGACGCTGATGGTACAGTAGCTAGAAGCGTCATGCCAGCAGTGGGTGGGTAGGTGTTGGTAAGAGGGGTTGAATGTACATCAGGCCCTGCTCCTATCAGTCAGTCAGGTTGCTTGTGTGAGAGCAAAAAGCTGAACAACATTGATTTTTGCTTTGAATGTCTACTGAGCGCATTGGTCTCCGCCTCTCACAAGCACATCCAATTTCAATGGGATTTTGGAGTGTTTTTCCCCCCCTCTCCTCTACAAAGCAGGGCAATTGTACTAGTTTCATCTCAAGAGGAGGAAAGGTATAGAGCAGGTAAAATGATTGAGGAAAAGATAGCCACCGATTACTGGACGACTTGAAAGTGCATCAGGTCTTCCCGTGATGTTAATCCAACTTTCATACTTTCATACATCTTTTTTTGCCTGGCTAGACAGACGCAAACACAAATTCTGTGTGAAAATGTTTCTCTTTCATTGCCAGTTTCAAAAGAAAATTTACTTGTAGAGCCTCTCAATCATTCCACGTTTGCTCCTGGGCACTTGTTTGAAATGTAAATGGAATGGTTCAGAAGGCAGGAGACGTTCGCTTGGCAAGAAATCAATGTGGTTCAACCTCATCAAAGCGTACCCAGTGCTTCTTTCATACATATATATATGTGTGCATATGCAGGTTTTACGCACATATATACAATAGATATACATGTACTGTATGCATAGTTACATATATTTGGTTTTACGGGAGTAAGTTGTTGTCAAGAGGCTTTAAGAAAAACACATCAGAGCAGCAGGCTTAGGAAGATCCAACAGCAATGAGGAACCTACCGCCAGTGACCATCCCGAACAGTCATCAGACACAACACAGATAAGGAGGACATAGAAGGAAGAAGCACAAATTAAAACAACCACACACAGGAATGAACACACACCAGAGTGTGGGCACACCCAGGAGAAATGACTGCTTGCCTGAGGAGCAGCTGGCTCCACCGGGCAGAGGGACTTCACTAGAAATCTGGGGCAGTTACACAGTAAAATCTTCAGTTAATTTAACCACTTGAACCCTAGCGTCCATATTCTGGGGCTAACATTATGCGCAGACAGACAATCTACAAGCTTACAACGCGGCACAATGCGACTCGTTGTGAAGTTGTAGATTTGTAGAGGCTGTTTTCGGTGAAGATATTTAGTGTAGAGCGAAAACAGGAGGGGTATATAGAGCCTTAACACTGAGGATGCTACTATGTAACTGCAGCACCCAGAAATTAGCCATAGATCTTAGCAAAAATATAGATGCTTATTGCTCTAGTAGTGAGCTGTAATGTCAAAGATTTAGTGGTGTATACCGCCATGATTTAAGCTGCTCTATTTTTTTAAATCTTTTAAAATCTATTCAATCAGTGAAGAGGACGGTCCTCAACATTATGTGTTACAGTGGGTGTAATAAAGTGTGAGCCCTCAAATAATTGTATTAATTTCAGTCAGATGATGTCTGATGTACTTCTGACACGAGAGGTGTTGGCATGGAAGAAGAAATTTCCAAAAAAGGAAATTTACTTAGCAAAAGATCCCACCAAGAATGTCAGTATTGAGATTCTTCGTTCACACAAATAACTAAGTATGCTAACCCGGGTTTTAAAGGAGAATTCCGGACAAATTAAGTGTTATCTTTCATGTCTCGTTACTCACCTAGCGACGTAAAAAGTGGCGTTCTTTTTTTCCATATATTCCCCTGTCGTCATTTTTTAAACACCCTCCGTTGTTATAATGGGAGCGAGTGGGTTAGTGAAGTTCGTCTATTATAACCAACGCAATGTTATTTTTTTCTCTACTACGATTCATTGTAGAGTCTCATGATAGTCAAACATGCGCTGAAAATTCCTGCGAGCCTGCCGTTAATGGCGAACGATTTAACACTGGTTGCTTGTTTCCAGAATCTGGCAACACGAGTTGCCAGGTTCTGGAAAGAAACAAGCATCCAGTGTTAAATCGTTCGCCATTAACGGCAGGCTCGCAGGAATTTTCAGCGCATGTTTGACTATCATGAGACTCTACAATGAATCGTAGTAGAGAAAAAAATAACATTGCGTTGGTTATAATAGACGAACTTCACTAACCCACTCGCTCCCATTATAACAACGGAGGGTGTTTAAAAAATGACGACAGGGAAATATATGGAAAAAAAGAACGCCACTTTTTACGTCGCTAGGTGAGTAACGAGACATGAAAGATAACACTTAATTTGTCCGGAATTCTCCTTTAAGTGTTGGCGCTCCACATCCTCCCTTTACGTTTTCAAAAAGTGAGTGTTCAATTGGTTCCCTCACTTAGTTTGTGATGTCATTTCTCTGGGTGGATGCCACTGCATTACACAGCAAACCTAACTCAGCACTCTTAACACAAGTGAACTGCATTTACAAAAGGAAACACTCACAGGTAGAGAAATAAAAGAGAGCATAATGAGACATTCACTCCTGCTTTTTTTATGAAGCCAACATTATGGCTGACTTCCTTAAAGGACCATACCGGTGTCAATACATGTTATTGTCTATTCACACCTTTTCTATAATCATACATAAATATAGATAATTATCCTGTTGATGGCTTTATTTGTGTTTCAATTTTCTTTAAAGTCCCTGAAATGCTACCAAACTACCTGATAATAACTGAGATAATGTTCGGTAAACATCACTGATAAATAAGTTGTTTTAATTTAGTCCATAAATCAATCTTTTCTACAGGGACTATTTTCAGCTAGACTTCTCAATCCATACTTTAAAATGCCTTAAAAAGCTAAACCAAATAAACCAAGGTATACTTTGTAAAATTAAATATAATTTCAAGTATATCGTGAATCATAGTCAGTGAGCTAAACATGCCAGACCACCGGTACGGTCCTGTAATTAGATTGGGTGTTTTTACTTGATATGGTACTATTGTATTGTAGTCTATTGTTAAAGGAGAATTCCGGACAAATTAAGTGTTATCTTTCATGTCTCGTTACTCACCTAGCGACGTAAAAAGTGGCCTTGTTTCTTTCCAGAACCTGGCAACTCGTGTTGCCAGATTCTGGAAACAAGCAACCAGTGTTAAATCGTTCGCCATTAACGGCAGGCTCGCAGGAATTTTCAGCGCATGTTTGACTATCATGAGACTCTACAATGAATCGTAGTAGAGAAAAAAATAACATTGCGTCGGTTATAATAGACGAACTTCACTAACCCACTCGCTCCCATTATAACAACGGAGGGTGTTTAAAAAATGACGACAGGGGAATATATGGAAAAAAAGAACGCCACTTTTTACGTCGCTAGGTGAGTAACGAGACATGAAAGATAACACTTAATTTGTCCGGAATTCTCCTTTAAGACTAACAATAGTCTTTTTTGTTGGCTGTATCTGTGATGACATGCTTTGTTTTGAAATTTTCCAAACATAATGTGTTGATTATATTTGAAAACCAAAGGAATAAAATAAAGAAAAAAATAAAATAAAATCAATCTGCCATCACAGAACAACACTTGAAGACGCATTGAAAAAAATTGAAGCAATCATTTTGGGGAATTATAACACAACATAAAATACAGAATACAGAACAATATTGAATAGATTTGAGATCTACCCTAGGGAGAGTCAACGATAATGACTGCTGAAATAATAGCATTGATCATGAAACAGGAGGCAGCTACACAACTTAGCACAAAGTACAGAATAGAGATTTTTAAGTAAACTTTGGTATTGTTTTTCAGGATTAGTAGTTAATGTCTTTACCTCGGTTTTGGCACCGTCATTGACATCCATCATGTTGATGGCATTCTTCCCTTTGTCTTTGCCCTTCTTTTTATTTTTCTTCTTGAATATCCATTTTTTGCAGACACAGAAGCAGCAAGCCAACACCAGGATGATGGCCACGAAGGCAATGGAGACAATGGCCCATGATGGTACTGTGGAAGGGACACACACAACAAAATGCTTACAGGTCCATTTTACACTCACACTGTGTATGGACAGAACTTAATTTAACAAATCATTGTTAACCAGTTAAGTCCTACATGAACTTCATCGTACGGTGAAAAAAAGACAATGTACTATTTTTGTAAAATTTAGAAAAATATGCAACATAAAATTTGAAATGTTGAATTGCCAAGGGAGCAAACTTTTAGTTTTGAAGTGAGATTGCGGACCCCCAGGCTAGAGGGTTTCCATGGATTTAAAAACAAGGTGTGTGTGTGTGTGTGTGTGTGTGTGTGTGTGTGTGTGTGTGTGTGTGTGTGTGTGTGTGTGTGTGTGTGTGTGTGTGTGTGTGTGTATATAACCCCTAAACTCTTTTGTTAACCTGATCCTCTACACTATTTTGTGACTTGATGGGTTCTGTAACTTTTATAGGACTTTTGCATAATTGACAATTATGCAAAACATAATGAGGATAATCAAATAATAATTCCATGAATCAAGTGCTTGTATAATTAAATTAAGATCAGGGCGTTGTTAAGATCTTGATAAGATTTCCACATTTCCATGCTGTATTGATGTGGTACCACAGGAGAGATAACAGGCAAACGTCGATCAAAAGAACAATTCTTTAATTAAGTAATGCAGATGTTTAACAATAATTTAACCCTTGAGAGCGTAAAATGAAACCAAATGGACCCGTAACATTTTACGCTCTCAAGAGCTAAAGATCTATAAGGGTCCATTTGGTTACCAACTCTCCATCATTTAGCTGGGGACCACCTGGAACCCCCTCAAGGACCGCTGGTGGTCCCCAGACCACTCTTCTAATTGAGTGGCGTATTTCTTTCTAAAGACATTATAGCTCACTCCTCTGCCCGTTCTCCACAGAGTCCCAACTATCGCCCCTGACGTGCTCTGGCAGGGCAACACCTCACTGAACATCCTCAGCCATGTTTAGTGGAAATAACAGATGCATTTTGCACTTGCCACTTAAACGAAACATTCTCCGACAACTGACACTCTCACGCCAGTCGCCACAGGAACGGCACAGGGAGTAGCGGTAATTGTGCACTGCAATAGAGCCGTGACCAAGTCAATGATGCAGAACCACTGAACAGGGTTATGATGGTTCTGGCACACCTCACTCAAGCGCTCTCGGGCCACTGTGCATGCCTCAAATTTCATGTCAAATCATTCCTACCGAGTAAGGTAATGGAATTCCTCATGTTCGCAGATGACTCGGCTCTGCTGGTCTCGGACAGGCTGCAGGTTGAGAAAACTCTCAGCTCTGAACTCGACACGATCAGCATCTGGCTCTGTGACAGCAAACTATCATTACACCTGGGAAAAACTGAATCCATTCTCTTTGGGTCTAGTGCTAACCTTAGCAAGGCTGAGAGCTTCACAATCAAAGCGGGTGATGATGTTATCTCAAGAAAGGAGGAAATTATCTACCTGGGTTCCATCTTGGAGGCAAACCTCTCCGGTGATAAAATTGCCGAAAGAGTGTTCAAAAAGGTCAACCAAAGAACACGCTTTTGTATAGGATCTCCCCTCTAGTCAGTAAGAATACTTTGAAGATTCTTGCAATACAAGGTCATTTCGATTATGCATGCTCCTCATTGATAGAGTTAATCTTGATTGATCATGGTATCACAACACCACCAATGCCTTAAAATTAAGGTTCCAAACATCCCAAAACAAACGGCTACTTCTTGGCCTCAAACACACAACCCATCTAACCCCTGCTCATTTTGCTAGGGTTGGATGGCTCAGGGTTGAGGACAGAGTACTGCAACTTGCATTGGGCCTGGTCTTCAAGATACGACACAACATTGGGATACCCCTGTACCTGTCAAAATACTTAAAAAACGTAAATGAAGTCCACGATCACAACACCAGAGGCAGCTCCACGGATCATGTTCAACCCAGATTTGGCTCAACAAAGGGAATGAACTCGTTCTCATGCTATACAACTAAAATGTGGAATGCCCTACCAAAAGGAGTAAAGGAGTGTAAAACCCTACTCACTTTCAAAACTGCCCTAAAGAAGCACCTTCAGGAGGCTGCAATTCCAAACTGGCCCCTGTCAAAGTCTTAACCAAATCCCCCCCCCCTCCCGAACTTTTTTCTTGTACATATTTCTTATGTTTTGTAAGGAGATGCTGGATAAACAGCTAATTGCAAACCAGCTTAACATCAAAAGGGCACACCAGGGCCTATTGAAGTTAACCCACATTAAGCCCAGAGACCAGGCAGGAGTGATAAAACAACAGACCCGACAATCACTCCCACAGAGGGTCGAGCCATATCCTGCTGGGGCCGGCCAAGAGTTCACACCAGCCCCTGGATGCCCTCGACCCCCCCCCACACACACACACACACACACACACACACCCACGCAGAAACATAGTTTTTGGGTTTCTCTCCCTCTTTTTCTCTTTTCCTCTCTCTCTCTTTTTCTCTTATAAGGGACATATTTGGAAACAATCTTGTTGCCATACAAAGACATTGTTTACATGACCTATGAACTATGAACAATAAATGAACGAATGTTTAGCCATGTGGTGGAAACACATAAGGGTCGCGGGTTCAGAAACGCCCCCCCAAATGGCCCGGCGCCAGGATGCCTGACCTCGGTCGACTACAGAATGGTGACATCCTCACCAGATAGGAAATTAACATAGTAATGACTTTTCTGGCACATCAAAGGATTTCGGTGCATAAAACCCTCTAAGAAACCACAATGAATTGCTCAAGCCACAACCGCTCTCGGACGTAGGAGGACCATCCTCTGCTGACCCATTGCGAAAGCTCTCCAACCAAGGAGAGACACACACAGCCGGAGCAGACGCTCCGCAGAAAGGCCGACTCTCCTCGCTCGTCTCCGACGGAGACTCACCAACGCTGGGCGCTTCCAGTCCCCAGCTGAAGACCTTCTCTTCCTAACCACATGCACCCGAGCCGTGAAGTGTGCCCGGACCCTAGAAGACTTCCACCGCCATCAATGCCCAGTCCGTCTGCCTTTACACGGACCACCTTGCCTCAAAACTGAACAATTTGCTAAAGAACTTTCGGTCCGACTCTACAGCGTGCCTGTCCATTCTTTCCAGAAACCAAGTGAAGCCAAATACAAGGTGTGTTACCGTTTGATCTGTGCATATTGCCATAAGCGACATTGTTATATGTGTAAACATTTAATATCTAAACTGTAATCATTTGAGTAAACTCAAGTATTACAGTATAGTGTTCCCAATACGTTCCTTCTACTCTCTCTCTATCACTTTTCTTCCTTCCCGTTTTTTTATCTCCTCCATTTCAATGCACACACGACCTGAAAGCTTCTATTTCAGCCCCTCCCCTCTCCTCTTGATATCCAAAGCGTTATACATGTGTGTATCAAAATGTTTAGTAAAATGGGTTTAAGGCTAATAGAGATTTATGACTGAAGCGTCTGGCTATGGACCAGACCTTTCCAGTGATGAACTCCTGCTTGTGAGGAGCAGGGAAATTGTTCGCGGTTGCTCACGGCCGTGATCAACCGGGACAATTTTACTAAAGCCGTAACACATAGTATTTCCACTCTTTCGCTCATGCGAGAGGGTTGAAGTAACTATCCCATTTTTAGGAATCATAACTTTCTAAATTGCTTGTAAACTCTGTAAGCTGAATAAACCCGCTTTATTATAACGTGAAAAGAAGTCTTTTGGTGTCATTTGTCCAACCGGTTATGAGTGTATCTCTTGTTGTTTTATGGCATTTATATTAACCAGTCAAGAACTCACGTTACACAAACGTAACGTAAAGTTTCATATAGCGATACATGTACACAAACCAATGTGTGCCTGTGTTGAGATATGGTAATTGAGTCACAAATTATATTTTATATGATTTGTGAAGTAATTACGTCTTGTGTATGAATGTGCTGGAATATTATCCAACATATTTGTTACATAAAGTGGTGCCCCTAAGCGAGGCTGGTTGTTGTCATTTAGCAGCGAGAGAATACTGTACTGAGTTGACAAATGATATCAAAAAAAAATTCGACGTCCAAAACAGACGTCAATACTTTTTTTTTTCTCCACACTCATGATTGGATCTTAAACCGCCGCTGCGACTCAGCCGCGCATGAGACCATAGAGGAAGAGAAAAAAAAAGGGGAGAGATAATTCATTATGTCCCCAAGGATATAAGTATTTGTTTTAATGTAAGTTCAGAACAGGCAGGTCGAATAACTCTTCTTTAAATTAGTTACTTAAAAAAGGACATTTCCCTTCTTAATTTCTGGCAAGTTCTTACAGGGGCCAATTTATTAATAAGACACCGATCCTCGAGTGTAACTAACTCGAGCCGGTAATTATAATAAAAAGAGAAAGCAGGATAATTGTTAGATAACAAAAGTCTGAGCTAAACCTATTGTAAAGATTCCGTCAAAAACTGAACTGAATCAAACCTCTAAGACAGTAAATCCGTCTAAAAGAGAAGGGGAAATTCGAGTAAAACCACTACAATAGTGCAATTTTCACTTGGACTCCCAGTAAACACTTACAGATCAGACGAAAAAAAAAAAAAGTAGCCAGTGAGCATATTTTTATTTCTTTTTCAAACTGATCCGTAATTTAACTTGTGCCAAGATTGCTGTCTGAAGGAAATTCGTGTTTTTAACACAAAACAGCGCCAGGCCCGTACAGTCTGCTGTCTGATCCTCCTGTGACTTTTCAGTTTGCGCCATTTTGAATCACGTCAACACGCCACTCCCGTTGCTGACGTCACAGCACGTGTAGTGAGTTTTGGGTACTCTAGAACTCCTCCCCCAGCTACAGCTGAGCTCCAGGGAAAGAGTCACGTGAAATAAACACCAACACAGACCGTTTATTACTAATGCATGAAGAAGTAAATGAGCGCTGACTCGTTCACTTAATACTCTGTGTGTGTGTGTGTGTGTATATTTAACTACTGACGTCGCTACACGACAAGCTAATAGGCTATCAGTCTCTCTCCCAAAAGGGTGAAAAGTGAAAGTGGCAATTGTACTGTAAATGGCTGGTTGTGTGGAGACAAACTAAAATCCAGGATTGTACTTAAAGGTGTTTAGCTAATGTTTGTTTGAGCTCGTTTTAAAGTAAAGGGTTAATAAGTTAACTCGGAAAGTTAATCTTAGTTCAGAATTGGAAACAGATTATTAATTTTTGTTCCTTTGTAAGAGAAAACACAATGAGTCTGGCGATTGCAGAGTATTTTCGGCTATAATTCCCGGAAATTTTTCAATGTTCCGGTTTCTAAAGATACTCTGCAGATTGTTCACGTTTATTCTGGAATTTCTATAAATGGATAAAATTATTTGAAAAAAAAAAAAAATAGAATTTGGATTAAACAAAAAATTTTTTTTTTGGATTAATTTTTAGAGATTGAATTTAGTTAAGGTTTAAAAAGGAATTTTTTTTTTTTTAATTTTTCAAATTGAAATTTTTTTTTTTCTCTTCATACTTTTTCTCACTTCTCTCTGATTAGTTTTTCCAAATTTTAGGGAAAAATTTTGTTTCCTCTCTGTTAATCTCGGTTATTTTTGGGAAAACCCAAGGGAACCTTCTAAGACTTTCCCCTCTATCAAAGATACTTAACTATCCTAATCAAATAAACATTTGCTCAAAACAAACAAACAAAACAAAAATTGTTCTTAACTAAACAAAGGCACCTAGGACTAATAATCCCTATTGGATTAGTTTTCCTACACCTCTAAACAAAGCTAAGACACCTCAGGATACATATCAGGGAAACATTGTCTCATTTCCACACAACCTACCAAGTGCAATTCCATTGTTACTTCACCAGTATTGCTGCATGTACTATTTTTCCTAGTTTTGTCCAAGATATTAGCTAGCACTAGCTGAACATATTTGGACAGAATACCGAACCTAGTACTCACTCCTTTCGCCCTAGCAAATAAGATGGCCTCCAGCTCCTGCCTCAACCTGGTTAAAGTCATAGCTTCAACAATGAGCCTTCCCTATGAGGATGAGCCATGTAAAAAAAATATTGACGACGTAGAAATAGAAGCCAACCTGAAAGCAGTGAACAGGAACTTCCACGAAATTAGGGCATATAGCAAGACTGAGATGCTCCAGTGTACAGGACACCTCCTGGGTAACTTGGTTCAATTAGGGGTATATAGTCTAAACAGACAGACAGCCCTAACTGGCGAGTGGGACAGCCTCACGGACCGAACTAACAAACTTCAGGATAGACTGACAACCTCAGAGGACGAAAACGTAACAATGGCCGGTCAGTTACAAAAACTGCAAAATACCGACAAATTACTGTTAGACTCTGAGAAAAGGTGCGATAAGCTCGAGGACGAGGTGAAAAATTTGGAAATTAAGGCTGCTTTGCTGACAAAAGCGGAACAGGAAATACTACAGCTAAAAAACCAAATTGCCACAATGCAGCAAACTGCGGCACCAATCCCTCCACCTCCCCTAAGTACCGGCCCTAAGCAGGCAGGTCACGCTAGCGCACGGATAAACCAGCTAGAAACAGAGGCGCTCGACCTTCAAGACCGCATCTCCGCAGGTCAATCAGAAAAAGCTACACTAACCAAAAATCTCCTGGCTGTTCAGACTGATAACAATGACTTTCTAGCTAAAATGAGCAACCTGCGGAAAGACATAGATGTCTCCCAGGGTACATTAGCTATCAAAGAGCGTTTCATCGGGTCTTTAAAGGCAGAAATAGATGGTTTTACACAGGAAAAACAAGCATGGGACAAATACATCTCAGAAACGACATCTCAGGTGGCAAAGTTGAATCGTGAACTGGAAGTCACTACACATCAACTCACTAACCTAAAAGTGGAACACCAAATTGCCAGCTATGACTTGACTAGGATGGCTCGTAGAGATACGGTTCCCCCGCCGGGGAGAGCAATGAGCACCCCGTCAAACGGAGCCCTGCCTCCCCTACTGGGGACCCACCCTGTGTACACTAGCCTAGGTCAGCCTCTTGTAAATGGTAGTCAAACCTTCCCAAATGCAGGAGGCCCACCCCAGCCCTTTGCGACAACAATTGTCCCAGGGTATGGGGCTTCTTCCGCCCAAGGGCAAGCAATCATGAGCCTGCCAGGTCCATCCCAGCCAGGGCTAAACGGTACAGGTATTCAATTAAGGTCAGGAAACGGAACGGTGTCACCTCGAGCTAACCCAGCCGGTCAACACCTAACCACTGACGACCTAAAGAAGCTTGCTAAATTTATCCCACGCTTTAACCCCACGCCAGATGGGGCAGTGGATACCTACACCTATTTGGAGGACATTGACTACCATTTACAAGAGTATGCCCCTGTCACATCTGACACTAAACTAAGACTAATTACGCTAACCTCCAACCGTGAGGTCAGCAGTTTTGTTAGACGCCAAACGGACACCACCTGTCAAGACTGGCAAGCTATTCGTAATGCAATTATTGAGGAATTTGCAGACCACCGGTGCATGGGGGGTATTACCGCTGCCGTAGGCGTCCGTCATTCAAAAGACGAACCTATTAATGCATACTACGCAAAACTACGTAGGGCATTTTTCGGCGATCAAAACCTACCCAATATGGAAGAAAACGAAAACTTTAAGGCCTTGTTCTTGAGTAATTTGCATCCTTCAATTAAAAGGCAAATCCCCTTGGGAGTCGAACCTAAACAAACGAAAGCTAACCAGCTACGCAATTTGGCCCGTGAAGCATTCGAGAGGGATCGCACAAAGCCCCGGGAGCATGCAATGTATCCAATAGAAAGCCTAGAACTCGAGGGGGGGCACCCTCGCGCCGACGCGCCCAACAATGGACTGGGTGACCAGCCTCCGCCAGAACGACAAAACGGTCGGGATCACTATAAAAGGCAGGACGACCGTGATCACTATGGGAGAAGCGACCGCCAATCTTCCTCGTGGAGAGGGCCTCGCTCCTCCTCATTTGACCGCGGCCGCCCCTCATTCCAAGACCGCGATCGCCCCTCATTCCAAAACCGCGATCGCCCCTCGTTCCAACATCGCGACCAACCCTCCTTCCAAAATCGTAGCCCTAGCCCGTTCAGGAAATTGCGATTTGACGACGAAACGTCCGACGATCCCAAACCACTGCGCACCCGAGAATTCTCGCCTCGGCCCGCGGGTCGCGAACCTCAAGACCGCAATAAAAAGAGTCAATACACGTCCGTCACAAACGAAACGTTAACTCAACTTATAGAAGCAGTCTACGATAAAGTTGAATCTAAGAAACTTGCTAAACAGGCCTCCGACCGAGAACCCTCGAGAAGGAGACCTCCAAAAAAACGTACTGAAACTAAGCCCGCCGAAACGGACCCAAAGCCAGTAAAAGACGTTCTTTGCATATCTGTGCCACCCATAGTTGAACTAGATATCAACTCCCTCCCGAATAGGCCGTGTAGTCCGTCTCAAATGAGCACCGCTGGCTCGGAAGCAAGCACCATACGCATCGAATCACCCCTTCCGGATGACACGAGGCGTATCAGTGCCGCTGCACTCCCCGAAACCATAGCGACGTTGGCTCCTTACAAGGCCACTACACCTCCCTCAGTGGAGGACAAAGGCAGCACAGTATTCACCATTCAACGCCAAACCCTACAGGGGTCAAACCAAACACTTGCACACCCATCCCACACAAAAAAGGGATTCAGACAAGTGTTAGCTAAACTCATCCAGCGGGGGCAACGTCGAAAGTTATATCTAACCCTAACGTTAGAAAACACGCTCACCCATGAGGCCTTACTAGACACGGCAGCCGACATCACTCTGATGTCACACGGCCTATTCAAAGTCCTACAGGACAGGGCTCGCCAGTGCAACCGTGACATCAAACTATGTCACCACCCTATTCTCATTGTACCCTACTCTGAATCAAGCACAACGCTAGACAAAGTAGCCTTGTGCAAGGTCCAAATCGGACCCATGTCCATGATACACCCCATTTATGTGTCAACATTAGACCACATTCCCTTGTTGCTGGGTAGGGACTTATTAGAGCGCTTGCAGCCTCGAATTGACTATGCTGACCTCACGATTTCCACGGAACTCCGTGAGCCGGCACCACTGGCGGACTCTGACTTCCCGGAAGTCCAGAGCCTGACAGTGATACCGAGAGGACAGCTAGACAATTTCCCCAAAACCTGTGGGAATAAAAGAAACCTCCTCCAGCAACAACAGGCTTTTCTGTGTCCCCTGGGCTCCTCCCAACGCCCCGGTGAATACTGTCCTCAGGTCCTGAATGGGATTACCCTAGAGGATTCCTTACTGACCGACGTAGCACTGGCAGTATGGTCTGAATGGTCTGCCATCAGCAGGGAGACCTTTACCCAGCTTCAAACGGCAAATCCCACACTAACACTGCTAAACACCACCATGCGATTCCCACTAGGCACACCCACACCGTCAACCCTGATTGCGGAAGGAATATGTGCTTTGGCCTTGCAATGGGGGGGGCGAAAATTGAATCATGCATTCTTAGTAGTCCCCAACCTAAAACAAGGGATACTACTGGGGGCAGACCTAGCAGTTCGATTAGCAGTAACCATGGACACCATAAACCATGTACTTTGGGCGTTGGCACCCATGACGGAGGATGCCACCATCCTCCACGCTAATCAGTTAGTGGCCGGCCAAACCATACCGCAGGTATGCGCCGTCATAAATGAGCACGAAATCACCATTCCGCCCCGCATGGCCGACGTAGCGATCCGACTAAATGTTAAAAGCGGGCACGAGATCCGGCAACCATTAGTTTTCTTCCAACCCGACGCCACCTTCATCAACAAAAATTTGTCCTTTCAAGGGACACCCATGTTAAATGTAGAAGGCAGGGCTACGTACCTACTGGTGACTAACCGCTCGGAGTCACAAATAGTATTGCGTAAAGGAACCACTCTGGGCCTGCTCATTAGCTCTGATTTCTATGATTTCAGCTTGACAATTCCTGTAATTGGCAGAGTGCCTGCTCTCCTCCAACCCAATCGAGCAGACCCAGATCTCGCCACCACCCTACCCAGGGGGTCAATATCCATTGTATCTCAACTACCCATAGACCAGGAGTCAGTAGGTAGGATAGAGCTAGATGAAAATGACCACATGGTCGTCTACAGCATCTCAGTAGATGAGGCGGTTGTACCACTAAGTGCAAGCACACCGGGGGCCCCACGCCAATCCATGCCCACGCTTCCGAATCAAAAAGAACCGTATGAGGGGTTCACTGCCGAGCTACAACAGGTTCTGGCCATGGGTGACGCAACCAATGACCCTGAATTCAAAAAAGAGTTCCAACAGATACTGTATAAACATGGGTCAGTGTTCGCCAAAGACTCACTAGACTGCGGTCTCACCAACATACACACAGTACGTATCCCTACGCGACCGGAAGCGCCTCCAACATATGTGCGGCAATATAAAATTCCCCTTGCCTCATACGAACAGGTCCAACAAACCATTGATGTAATGTTAGACAACCAAATAATTCGACCATGCAACAGTACTTACAACGCCCCCCTTTGGCCGGTTCTGAAACCCAATGGAAAGTGGAGACCAACAGTAGACTACCGGCAATTGAACAAACAAATTCCGTTGTCACGTTGGCCCATGACCCAATTGGAACAAGAGCTTCCCAAAGTAAGGGACGCTACGGTATTTACGACCCTAGACGTGGCCTCCGGGTTCTGGACGTTGCCTGTCCATTCGGACGACCAACACAAACTAGCATTCACGTTTGGTGCCCGACAGTACACGTTCAATCGTCTACCATTTGGCTATGCAAACTCACCCGCTGAGTTCAATATCTTTTTAAACAAAGCATGCCCAGACGCCACAGCTAGGGGTAACTTGATTTACGTAGATGATATCCTAATCCGTAGTAAGGATCTCAAATCTCATCTAACAGAAATTGATCATGTGTTGGGCCAACTATCCGCAGCCGGAGCCAAAATTGTACTGCTAAAAGCACAATGGTTTCGCACAAAAGTAAACTACGTAGGACTTCTAGTGGGACCAATGGGGGTGGAGCCACAAGCTAGCCGCATCCAAGGGATACTAAATCTCAAAACACCTACTAACATCTCCGAGCTACGTAGCTTCCTTGGCGTATGTAACTACAGTCGCCAATTCATAGAAGGCTATGCCGAAATTGCACGACCGCTCACTCAACTCCTGAAAAAGGAGGTGGCGTTCGTATGGGAAGAGGCTCACGCCAGTGCAATGTCCACGCTACAAAAGCAACTGTGCTCTGCACCCTGTCTAGCCTACCCCGATTCAGAGAAGGCATTTCACTTAGAGGCCGGGTTCTCCCCCGTCAGCGTATCTGCTGGCCTCTACCAAATGCATGACAAAGATAGACGTGTGGTAGCCTACGCCAGTAAAGGGTTAAGCGATGTAGAGAGAAAATTCTCTGATTGCGAGAAAGCACTATTAGCAACGGTCTGGGCAGTAAGCCATTTTGCAAATTACGTGGGGGGCCAAAAGGTGATTATCGAGACGTGCCACCAGCCCGTCACTTTTCTGAACAGCCAACGCCTGCGCGAAGGCGCAGTCACTAACTCACGCATTGCCAAATGGCTAATGACTTTTCAAAGTCACGATGTGGAGGTAAAATATGCCCAAAACCACAAAATGCCCTTGGGCGCGGGATTGGCAATATGTCAAAAATGCACACAGGATCCCACGGATCCCGACACCATTTCTCACGACATTACACCTCCTCTGCCCACTCGACACCATTACTTCGACGAAAACACATGCCAGACCATGTCCACCGTTTATGTAGATGGCTGCTCATACAGCAAACTCACACCGCGACAAGCGGGGGTGGGCATGGTGTGGTTAAACGACACACCCACGTCACCTCAAAGTTTCCAACTAGGGTCTCAAACGTCACAATATGCTGAAATTTCGGGAGTCCTTATTGCACTGCGTTGCGCAGCCAAAAATGACATCCGAGAACTAGTCCTATGCACAGACTCAAACTATGCTCGACTTAGCTTCACATGTCACCTGCCAACATGGCGACAAAACAACTTTCTGACGGCCGCACGCAAGCCAGTCAAACACAAAGATTTGATCCTCGCATGTGACCACATTGTTAACACAAACAGCATGCAGATTTATTGGAAAAAAGTAAGGGGCCACTCTCGCCTCCTTGGCACCGATAAAGTGTTTAACGATAAGACAGACGCCCTGGCAAAAGCGGGAGCAATCGACGGTACGCCATGGGAATTCCTGCCCGAGTGGCTACCCCCTGTAACCACCCATTCTGTCTGCGTGGTCACTCGCGCTTCAGCGCGGGCCCCACAAACCCCGCCCTGTCATGACGCCATTTCAGTTACACCTCCCATTGGGGACGCTGACTTGAAGTCATTACAGACTAGCGATCCGGCTGTGGCCCACATGATCACCCTTTTAGAGGGGGGTACTCCAATTCCTCTGCCAGATATGGATGAAGCCTCAATTGAATACCTGGCGCAACTCATGCTCATTAAATGTCGCCTGTCAGTCTCCGATGGCCTACTAATATATGCTGCTGATGAATATACCTCACCTCGTTTGGTCATTCCTCAGCACCACAGGGGGGTCATACTAGCATTCGCACACGACTCACCAGCTGCTGGACACAGAGGTATCAAAGCAACTTGTGATGAGCTGTGCCAGGTGGCATATTGGCCAAAAATGCACAAAGACGTGACAGACTATGTAAAAGGGTGTCTCATTTGCTGCCAGTTTCAGCCTACTAACCCAACCCATAGGGCCCCTCTGCAGATGCGAGGAATCACATTCCCATGGTCAGATCTACAAATAGATTGGGTGGGACCGATGACTAAATCAAGCCGGGGTAACAAGTATTTCCTAGCAATCACTTGCGCATTCACCAAATGGATTGAGTGCTTACCAGCACCAAACGACACCGCAGAAACCACAGCCCTACTGCTGTTAAACCATGTTTTTGCCCGTTTCGGCCTACCCACGCGCCTGGTAAACTCAGACCGTGGTACCCATTTCACAGCAGAAGTTATGACAGAACTGTGGAAGTTGTTAGGCGTCAAAAACCAGCTGCACATCAGCTACCATCCAAAATCATCTGGTCAGGTTGAACGCTGTAATCGGACTGTGTTAGGCATACTCAAGAAATATGTCGCAACCAATCAAAAAGATTGGGATATTAAACTACCACTTGTACTAATGGCTATTAGAGCAAGCCCACACACTACGACGGGGGTATCACCATTTGAAATGATGACAGGTCGAAAGATGACTCTGCCTCTACACCTGCTATATCACTCTGGTGATGCCAACTTAGCCACAGCCTACTCCACGCATCAGTACCTCACTGACCTGCATGAACACTTAAGGACCACGTTTGCTTTTGCCCAAGAACATTTGATGAAAAGTGCAGAGGCCAGAAAAGCCTACTATGATCAAAAGTGCTCACAGGAACAGTTCGAGATAGGGGACCAAATCTGGTATTTTATCTTTGCTCATCCAGCTGGGATCAGCCGGGGAACCTCAAAGAAACTCACTAAGAAATTCCTCCCTAGATGGAAAGGCCCCTACCTTGTGGTAGATAAACTATCTCCAGTAGCGTACAAGATTAAGATCCCCAAAACTCGGGGCGATCCAGAACTCAAATGGGTCCACAGAAATCAGATCAAGCTGCACACACCCCAAAAGGTCCCCAGCGCAGCCACGCCCGGCACTACGCCAGGCTCATAGATCAAAACAGGAATAGGAAGGGAAAACAAAGGCTCCCCTAGATAGGACCTCCAAAAGGCCTTAGGCAGTCGTACCTGAATATTCCCACAACACTACTAAAACTATTGATTACTACGAATGTGACATGTATTAACCCAGTGGAAAACCCACTAAAAACCACTAACTATTTTCTTTTTTATTTAAAGGAACGTAATATGGCATGTATAAACAAGATACCTGGAGTATGTTACGAAACATACCTCACCATATGCATGTGCCTCCTGATCCTAACCGTATTTTCGCATTGTTTTGTTTTTGTTATTTCAGCATGAAAGCCCTACACAAACTCATACTGTTGTTGCTGTGCGTGGGGACTCGGACCCAACCGGAGCTCATAACGATAGCCAGTGCCACCGGAGTGGTGTTAAGAGACCACACCGGCCTCCTGATCACTGATTGTAAGACCTACACCCGTAAGGTATATGTCCATCTCAGTCCCCGGTCCCAATACCAGAGTCATCTCAAAACTGTATCCAGAGATGTACTTTTCGGCCCCGACACTCAATGGTACGCCCAAGATTCTATAGAACACGCTGAATGGGGGGTCTCTACCATATTAAGACAGCTAGAAAAGTACACACTGTCCCCAGAGGACCTAGCAGGTCTCGCTTCTCACCGAGTCAAACGTTTCCTCAGTGTCCTATTGACCGCAGCAGCGGCCGTGGGCTCTCTTTTTAGCTTAGGCACGTCCGGAGTCAATGCGGTCAGCATTCACACCTTAAGACAGCAAATAGCTGAACTCCAGGAGGACCGACCCCAAATCCAGGCAGCAATCAAACACCAAGCACTAAATTTAGTGGCTATTGGAAAAACTCTCCGTGACACCATTATAGTAGTGAATACACAAAGTGAACTGATAAATAACACTCGAGTAGCCATGAGAAATTTGCTCAAAGTAGTAGACATGCAAGCCGCTCACCGCCAAGTAGTAGAGATGTTAATGGCGGACATGTTGAGAGAGATTAGCTCCTCAGTGGACGCACTCTCTATTGGAAGAATTCCCGCTTACCTTGTTCCCCTGTCTCTAGTCCAAGAAATCCTGATTTCAGCAACCGGCGAGGCCATTAGCCTTACCCAAGCTCACCTGGCCTATTCATTAGGTAATGCACTCCCCCTTACGGTGGACCCGGATAGTAGAGAACTCTCCTTTCTACTCACTCTCCCTGTCATTGACAACCATAACATATACCGTTTAAAGGACGTAGTCAATCTTGGGGGGTGGCACGGCGACACCTATGTCAAGGTTACCACACCAAACGTGGTAGCCTACCACGACAGCACCCCCGACCTCTACTTGGCCCCAAATCTGAAAATGTGTACGTTGATAAAAGACATTCATTACTTGTGCCCTAGTAAACCTTTTGTCAGAGACAACACCAACGGCATCTGTGGCCTTAAGCCCATGATAGATGACGCCAAGTGTTTAGCCCAATCCACTCATAGGTCCCAAGTTACTCTTACCCAGGCTGAGATTATAGGTAACAGATGGCTTGTGAATACCCCTGTAGATTTCGGCACCATTCGCTATGACGTACATGACACTTCAAACCGTGTTACACTACCCCTCCAGACCTTCTGGGTCACAGTACCAAAAGGGTCAATTTTTCACGTAGACGAAATGGCTTTGTACCACTTGCCAGAGGAGCAGTACCATGCCGTGCTTGAGGTGTCCGGATTTTTTGACAAACATAAGATCGAATTTGACCCAGCCACCATTAGACAGATGACAGATGAAGGTACCCAAACCATCGAATTAACCGTGTTAGACAACATCATCGACGCTAAGCCCACTCTGCTCAGCGATGACCATTTCACCTTGACCGGCTCTTGGTCTGCCTCTGACACTCTGTTGTTTACCTTAGTTTTGTTGGGTTACATTCTCACGGCAGCTATCACTTTCTTTATGGCCAAGCGTTATCTACTAAAAGACAAATGCGCCACCAACCTCAGGGCAAGATGCCTTACACCTACCTCTGGAGATGTAGAAGCTCCTGAAATCATTAGTCTGACAGCCCCGTTCGAAGGTGACAGCGGAACCATGCTGAGCTCCCGCCGTACCTCAGAACCTTAATGACATAAAACTAGTGATACACTTGACACCAACCAAGCCCCAGGCTGTTGGAAGTATAAACTACCTCCCTACCGCAAGACGGGATGACCGCCGTACGTTTTGTATTTTAAAAAAAAGAAAAAAAAAACCTTTTTATACATTATTTTTACTTTGGCATTTTATTTCCTTACACTGTTATATACAGTTTGGTTTTTCTCTTTGACCTTTAGGTCTCCTTAGATGTTGGGCTAAATGCCTCGTTTACATTATGTTTTTTTTTTTTTCGTTCTTTGTTTGCTCTCCTACTGGGCCCCCCATAAAGTTAAGAATCCCATGTCATACCTTGTCAACACTCACCTTAAACAGGGTTAACTTCCCCGGTTCTAGGACACCGACGGTCCTGATACAAGCAGGGTTTTATTGATTTCTTTCTTTTTTTGGGCCCCATTTAAGAAACTCTCTTAGCCCACAACCAAGTCCGGCGGACTAACAATCCCAGAGAGAAAGAACATCTACTTTTCTGTCCCTCTCTCTCTCTATCTCTTTACCTCTGTGCCTTTATGAAGGCCACTAGACTATAGCAATGTCGCCTTAGGGTTATTGCCAAATCTAATGGTGGCCGCCCTAGACGGCCAGATGGAATGTATGCCTTGTTGTGTGTTGTCTTCCTGTTATCCAGCTGCTGAGATTCCTGTACGCCATAAGACGACCCGAACCTGCGGTCCAATTCTCTAATGGCCTAAATGGGGGGTTTGTAAGGAGATGCTGGATAAACAGCTAATTGCAAACCAGCTTAACATCAAAAGGGCACACCAGGGCCTATTGAAGTTAACCCACATTAAGCCCAGAGACCAGGCAGGAGTGATAAAACAACAGACCCGACAATCACTCCCACAGAGGGTCGAGCCATATCCTGCTGGGGCCGGCCAAGAGTTCACACCAGCCCCTGGATGCCCTCGACCCCCCCCCACACACACACACACACACACACACACACCCACGCAGAAACATAGTTTTTGGGTTTCTCTCCCTCTTTTTCTCTTTTCCTCTCTCTCTCTTTTTCTCTTATAAGGGACATATTTGGAAACAATCTTGTTGCCATACAAAGACATTGTTTACATGACCTATGAACTATGAACAATAAATGAACGAATGTTTAGCCATGTGGTGGAAACACATAAGGGTCGCGGGTTCAGAAACGCCCCCCCAAATGGCCCGGCGCCAGGATGCCTGACCTCGGTCGACTACAGAATGGTGACATCCTCACCAGATAGGAAATTAACATAGTAATGACTTTTCTGGCACATCAAAGGATTTCGGTGCATAAAACCCTCTAAGAAACCACAATGAATTGCTCAAGCCACAACCGCTCTCGGACGTAGGAGGACCATCCTCTGCTGACCCATTGCGAAAGCTCTCCAACCAAGGAGAGACACACACAGCCGGAGCAGACGCTCCGCAGAGAGGCCGACTCTCCTCGCTCGTCTCCGACGGAGACTCACCAACGCTGGGCGCTTCCAGTCCCCAGCTGAAGACCTTCTCTTCCTAACCACATGCACCCGAGCCGTGAAGTGTGCCCGGACCCTAGAAGACTTCCACCGCCATCAATGCCCAGTCCGTCTGCCTTTACACGGACCACCTTGCCTCAAAACTGAACAATTTGCTAAAGAACTTTCGGTCCGACTCTACAGCGTGCCTGTCCATTCTTTCCAGAAACCAAGTGAAGCCAAATACAAGGTGTGTTACCGTTTGATCTGTGCATATTGCCATAAGCGACATTGTTATATGTGTAAACATTTAATATCTAAACTGTAATCATTTGAGTAAACTCAAGTATTACAGTATAGTGTTCCCAATACGTTCCTTCTACTCTCTCTCTATCACTTTTCTTCCTTCCCGTTTTTTTATCTCCTCCATTTCAATGCACACACGACCTGAAAGCTTCTATTTCAGCCCCTCCCCTCTCCTCTTGATATCCAAAGCGTTATACATGTGTGTATCAAAATGTTTAGTAAAATGGGTTTAAGGCTAATAGAGATTTATGACTGAAGCGTCTGGCTATGGACCAGACCTTTCCAGTGATGAACTCCTGCTTGTGAGGAGCAGGGAAATTGTTCGCGGTTGCTCACGGCCGTGATCAACCGGGACAATTTTACTAAAGCCGTAACACATAGTATTTCCACTCTTTCGCTCATGCGAGAGGGTTGAAGTAACTATCCCATTTTTAGGAATCATAACTTTCTAAATTGCTTGTAAACTCTGTAAGCTGAATAAACCCGCTTTATTATAACGTGAAAAGAAGTCTTTTGGTGTCATTTGTCCAACCGGTTATGAGTGTATCTCTTGTTGTTTTATGGCATTTATATTAACCAGTCAAGAACTCACGTTACACAAACGTAACGTAAAGTTTCATATAGCGATACATGTACACAAACCAATGTGTGCCTGTGTTGAGATATGGTAATTGAGTCACAAATTATATTTTATATGATTTGTGAAGTAATTACGTCTTGTGTATGAATGTGCTGGAATATTATCCAACATATTTGTTACAGTTTCATACCAGTAACCTGTAAGCTGATCGTATGACGGTCTGTATAGTAGTGTATATCTGTCTGTCTCTTATATGTCATCATGATTTGTGTGCATGGGCACTCATTTTAAACAAGCTTAGTGCTTTTATGAGTTATCCAGTTTAGTAGACCTTGTATTGTGAATTGTACTTCCATGTACTGTTTCTCATGTCTTATTAAATAAAGTACATCAATCAATCAATCAATCAATCAAACTCATCGGTTTCTGAGGCTTCCAGTTCTGAGGCTTCCATTTCATCCCTTTGTTTTTTCAAAAAGGGAGAGTACATTCAGTTCCTTCCAGTTTGTTTGTGAATAGTTGATGCGATTTCTTTGGGCAGGTGGTAGCACTTCAACATTATGAAATCAAGTATTTTGTGTTTTGTTGGCACTGCTAAATGGCCCAATAACCCATAAGCTTTCCACATACTGCACATAAAGCATACAGACACACACAGACAGGGCAAGTGGGTTATTGAACATATCACAGAGATGGTGAAGAGCCCAGATGGGCTGGAAATAATGCGGATGGAAACTCAGCGGCAGACGACCCTGTTCAGGAGCCACAATCACCACTACACATCAAACAGCTGGCAGCCCACCTCCTCCTTTCAATAGAGTGGGAAATAAACAGTCAGCCAATTTTGTGAGCATATTTTTATTTGGGCCATATCTATTCCACAGAAACAAATGTACATAGACAACTATTGATAGCATACAATATGAATATGATAGTGGTGGGAATCTTTGAACTGCTTTAGGGCAGCTCAGAAAAAAGAAGGCCTCATCCCTATGCAATGCGTCATCCCGTACCTAATCACAATGTTATTAACAAACCTGTTAATAATATTACAATCTATGTAAAGGAAGTATTCCCACATCCACTTCATTCGGATGCAGGTGCGTTGGACAATGAAAACTGAAGCAAACATGAAAAGAATATTTTCATGAACAAAAAAATCTTGCTCAGCAGACTCTGCTTTTATTTAAATTGACAGATGTTTCGGTCCCACTGGACCTTCATTAAGAGTGTCTGACACTCTTGATGAAGGTCCAGTGGGACATTCATGAAAATATTCTTTTCATATTTGCTTCAATAATATTACAATGAAAAAGGATTCCAGTGTATGACAGACTTTCAGTCCTGCTGTGAAGACTTTATCTAAAGTGCAGAAGAAATCCCTAACAGAAGAGAAACAAATATTACAGTCCATCTCCTTTTGGTTTTGGCTCAGCAGCATTCAGCCACGGTTCCCTCGCCGTGGTCATGAAAAATCAATGCTCCGTTGACAAAATCAATAAGCACTCTCCTCCAAGGAAAAACAGTGAGTGATGCTCTAAAATAACTTTAGGATCTACAGCTTCGGCCTTTGCTTGGAGTGTTGTTGTGATGCAAGAGGCACCTTGTAGAAGATGCTATCCCAAACCACTGGTCTCCTCCATTTACAAACTTAAAACTATGTAGTGGACTTTATTTTTTACTGTCCCCCAGGCTGAAAAAAATAAGTAGGCCAGTACCCCTCGGGATTTCTGTATCTGTCAGTCTGCCCCTTTTCTACCCATGGAGTTCTGTGTGAGGCATGCTCAAATATCCAGGTCAGTCTATGACGTGGGGCTGTGTGAGGTTAAAGGTTAATACAACCTTTGCTGATGTTCGGAGTTACAGATACATCCACTGAGTTTCCATCCCTAAACCGCTATTCTATTTACAAATGCGTGCTGACAGATGAATGTGAGCTTTAAAGCCATAGGTGGGGTTGGCGGAAGGGCCTTTCTGTATGGAGGTTGCATGTTCCCCCCATGTCCCCTAGGGTAGGTACCCTCATGCAGTAATCCTGGTCTCTATTCTGCCTCCCCCTGGTCAGCCGGGGCGCCTGATAACATGTTCCTTCCACGTGCTGTGTCCTACCGGGGAGACTCCCCCCTGTCAGGTGATAAGAAGTGGCCTGCTCACTCCTCATGCATTGAAGGAAGCATGAGCTCAGTTCGGGGCTCTCCCCAGGCTGGCAGAGGGAGAGTAGTGCCCAGGATTACAGTTTAGGCAATTGGCACTGGGTGAAAAAAATGGGTTACAAAAATCGTGAGATAAAAAATAAAAATAAACTTTGAACCTTGGCCAAAGCAGGAGCACTGGCTCCACAATTGCAGCATTCGGGGATACTGATACATGTGACTGAACATGTTTACCACCCACACACACACACACACACACACACACACACACACACACACACACACACACACACACACACACACACACACACACACACACACACACACACACACACA
This sequence comes from Gymnoscopelus braueri, assembly GCF_963280865.1. Lineage (NCBI taxonomy): Eukaryota > Metazoa > Chordata > Actinopteri > Myctophiformes > Myctophidae > Gymnoscopelus > Gymnoscopelus braueri. The sequence continues at coordinate 20,317,896 of NC_137625.1, forward strand.
CACACACACACACACACACACACACACACACACACACACACACACACACACACACACCTTAAGGAGCCTATCTTTTAATGGAAGTGTCGCAGATGTGGCAGGTTCATGTTTCAAGCCTGAAAGCAGTAGGGATAAGCAGCCTCCCCACTGAGGGACCTGCAGAGCAGTGACATGTTTTCAAATAAAAGCTTTGATACACAAATTACACATTGAATGGATTAATATACTGTAGCATGCCTCGAAATAAACAGGCCTATCAAACAGTGGCGTTTTGACGTTTCCACAACGCACAACACTATTGTACATTAGATCTAGCTTTTTTTTTAATCATTTAGCATTTAACCGTTTAATTACAGTCTGATAAAAAGGCATTCAGCCAACTGCTGTAGAAATCAATGTATTTAACTGGTACTCTTATCTTATTCAGCACATGCCTTTCAATGAAAGACACTTTTGTGTTCCTTAATTAAGGGAACCTGAGTCCCAGAAAGCAATGAAAGCAATTACATTGTCCCTTCAGAGAGAGAAAAAGAGAAACAGAGAGAGAGAGAGAGAGAATAACGTCAGCATGTGCGCTAGTAGCTGAAGGTATTTGTGAATGCTGAAGTCATATTTCTGCTACCGACGTCTTCATCATCACAAAACCATCATGGCACAGCATCAGCCAAAGTACCGGGTCTTCTTTATCAGCCAATAAGACACCTTCTTTGCTTCAGTGGCTGTGAATAGCAACGAGTGGCAGATAAACACTGGATCTTTCTCCCAGTGTCTTCAAGGACACAGCAGGGGCCTTTGGCTCAGGCTTAAGTACCATACACTCCCCCTGAGAAACAGCCTCCTGATGAATTCGCTTGAAGCTCTGTCTGAACCCTGCACACCCTTTATCCAAACTCTGACTAAATGTATCTGCTGAAAGACTGGAATAGGGTGTATTGCAATTTTACATTTTTATGTTGTATCAGTCAAGATCTTTTATGAAAACCTCAGCACGGAGAATTGACCATTGATACTGTCGTTGTGACCCACACACGTGATCTTAGATGTTACATTTGAGCTGGACAAAATGTCAAATGGTAGCATTCTTGGCACAAAGCAAAACTGAAACAAAGCCTTTGATTTTGTCACATTAGTGGTTAATTAACAGTGAAAGAAATTCTCCATTCAGAGATTTTTCAGCATTTGTGCTAATATAGAAATAAGCATCCATACATGATAACGCAAGACTGTGTTATGATTTATGCCAAAATACATGCCAAAATAGGACTTTCAGCGGTGTTAACAAAAACAAGCTGCTGATTTAGAGATACTGTACTTTGAGTATCTAATCAGTCCAGTTAAATGACATCTGAAGATATAGCAGATTGCTGGTACATTTTTAGCATATTCCATGCAGCTGCTCATCTGCTAATAGATAAAGTCCATCTGGACAGGAAGCTACAGTACTAATCTGTCACCAGGACACTGCAAATAATCTTTGTACGTTTAACTGGGATATTTGGTTACTACTATTGTTGGGGCACTATACTATGGCGCTCTCTCTCTTGCACTTATCAAGACTACTTTATATTTCACCGCCCAAACCAAGTGTCGCTTGACACGTAGGGGACTTGGTGCTGTTGTATTCTAGTATTTTTAACTAGAAAAAAGATGTGTTGCTTCACAAAAGCACAGTTATGATAGAGTACTGTACATACTTTTTGTCAATACACTTGCCAAAAGGGTCATCCAAGTATAGATTAGCTGTTACTCCTGATTTGTAATTAAGTTTTTCTACTGTTGCACTCATTTTAAGTATGCCTGAATATGAATGTTGTCAACGTATGTCAAATTGAATGAAAAATGTACGTCACTATATCCAAAGCTTTTGATCATTTGGACAGAATGCCACCAGTCCAGACTCCAGACATATAGCAGGCTAGTTTGTGTGTTTAATGTTGTATCTGGGTAATATACAGCCTCTGCAGCCCACACTAATCCAATGTGACAGAACCCGGATGGTCAATTAACCTTGACATTACATCTTGTTATGCCAATGAGAGCAACACCCAGTCCATGCCCTTTTCCCACAGTGGGGAGTCTAAGCCAGTGGTTCCCATAATGGTGTGCTGTGAGACAAGCCCAGGTGTGCCTTCAGATTTTATGACAACCACACATCATTAATGCTATATACTGTAAATGTCATTACTGTATTACAGTATTTTTATGTCAATTTGGACAGATATGGGGGCCGCTGACATTTACATTCCTGCCCTGATTTGTGTTCCCAGTCTGCCCCTGTACAAACACAATTCACACAAGGCATTAATGATTAGCATGCTTTATCATGGCCCTTTCCCCTCATTCATGCGGTTCAATTTAGGAGTTGAGGTGCTACGCTTTTGAAATCTGGAAAACAACCCTCCCAGTTTGAACTACACGAGCTGGATGTATAATAATAAATATGCAATAATGACAGAAGACAGGAGACCACTGAGACCAATCATTTTCATTTCCAGTGGTGGAAGAAGTACTCACAAGTAAAACGTAAAAGTACCAATACCACAATATAGCAATACTCTGTTACGTAAAAGTTCTGTATTCACATTTTACTTGAGCAAAAGTACAAAAGTATTGGCATCAAATTGTGCTTTGTTGTACCAAATTGTACCAAAATTAAAAGTACTCATTATGCATAAAGTCCCATTTCAGGTTTCAAAATGTATAACAATCTTTTGAAAATATCTGATCTACAAGCTCACAACGCATCGCAGAGCGACACGTTGTGAGCTTGTAGATCGGCTATTTTCAAATAGCTGAAGTACAAAATAGGGCGTAGTTGGTTAATGTATGTTTGTCTTAAACCAAATCGGCAAAGTAACTAGTAACTAAAGCTATAAAATAACTGTAGTGGATGAAAAGTAAAATTTTTACCTCTGAGATGTAGTGGAGTAGAGTATAAAGTATAACAAAATGGAAATACTCAAGTAAAGTAAAACTACCTCAAAATTGTACTTAAGTACAGCACTTGAGTAAATGTACGTAGTTACTTTCCACCACTGTTCATTTCAAAGCATATGGATAGTGGCCATAAATGACATTTGGCATCTGATACAGCGAGCAACACAGTCATATGACCAGTGGTGGAAAGTAACTAAGAACGTGTACTCAAGTACTGTACTTAGTACCATTTTGATGATTTTTACCAGGTTGCCAAACCTGGTCTACATCTACACTCGCTAGTCCTGACTTGTTTGCTAGTCGTGACTTTTTCCTCATTGGCTGCTCCTTCAGCCAATGAGGGCTCAATGTCCTCTCAGACTATGGGATCTAAAGACGCCCCACAATACTGTGTTTGGCCACTGTAGCCTATGTATATATTTTTTACTTTACTGGAGTATTTCCAATTTTAAATACTTTTACTTCTACTCCACTACACACGGCAAATATTGTACTTTTTACTCAAGCGAAAAAGTTTGGGAACCCCTGCTCTAAGCATTCTTTCCTTCACAGATGTCAGCTGCTGGCTCAGAGAGGCAGGCTGCAGACTGCCCAGCCCCTGCTGGTGGTGCATGCCCGGCCCACTCTTCCAGTACAAGGGCAGCGGGCTGGACAAGCGGGCTTGCAGCCAGGACAGCAGGCAGGCAGAGCAGAGTGGCTACACTGCAAAATCCTGAGTGTTCTTTTAACTCTGAGAGCGTCAAAACAGACCCAGAGTCAAGGGTTTCGTAGTGCATGGTGGCCGTCTCACACTGAGACAAGTTTGCACAATAAACAACTCTCATGTTTTTTTTAAAAATACTTTTAGTCACAGCTTCACAGAACCAGAACACCATAGAAATGGCTCCAGGGTCGAATTAACATACACAACGTTCGGGGAATGGTTTGGCTGCTTCAAATGGCATACATTTTTATTTATACATATACATATCTTCATACATGTCAGAATGTGATTATAAAGACATATGCACTCTGTGTGTGTGTGTGTGTGTGTGTGTGTGTGTGTGTGTGTGTGTGTGTGTGTGTGTGTGTGTGTGTGCTTTTCAGAATATTCTTTTCTTTGTCAGAATGAACCTTTTCTGTAAAAATGTACTGTACAACCATATCCACTTTGATTTCCATTTTTGTTTTAGGTGCACATGAAAGGATATCTCTAACTGATTGTAAAAGGGTTTCAAATGTACTGTTTTATATACTGTACATTAAATGCCACATTGTAGGAAGGAACACATTTCTACTGAAAAACAATATAAAGAGTCTGATCTGAGTCAAATGCAGATAGATTTCTAGTTTCAAATTTCCATAATTTCCTGCTCATTGTTACTTCTATTGAATTCTGTAACCTGCTCAGTCCTCTCCACAGAGCTATGGACAAAGCTCATGAGAGCTAGCCACAAACTGAATATTAGAAACTCACTTTACATGGTAAACATGCTGCTTGACAGCACTATAAATCTCTGCGAGGGTATGACGCTTGTGTTGTAATTTGCATTGCTGCTAAAGCAATAGCCCTCTTCCATGGGTGCGAGATGTGTGAGATGTGATGTCAGAGTTACTTCAACGACAACCTGTCACCGTATCTATATTTAGGAGTGTAGATGAACACAAGTCCCCTGAATATTCTGTCGGTGCTTTATTGACATTAATCTTTTCGTAGTTATTCTGTGACACGTGCAGCACACAAGTGCTTGTTGAAGGCAAGGTGAAAAAGCCCAAACATATCTTTAAAATTCTATTCATATTTTTCCTGTAAAGATGTAGCTTGTAAAGATGTATCGACAGTTCATATATTGGCGTAAGTTAATGGACAATATCTTTTTTATTAGGTACAAATCTACAAAAAGCATCTACGCAGAACCAGTGGATTAGTCATCATTGCTCGTGTGTGGCAGGAGAAAGTAGAACATTACTCACATGGGATTTTGTTGAGCTCATTCATGAACTTGTCCTTGAGCTTGGAGAAGGCCTCGTCCTTCTCCCCAGTTCCCGGGCCAGCCAGCTCCGTGGTGTTGGCTCCGGCCACGGAGGTGGCGGTGGGCACCGGGGCCGCTGCCAGAGCTTCCCTTCGACTCTCAGTCATGGCGGTGGTGGTGCTGGGCAGCCAGGCAGATGCTGGGGGAGGAGGGAAAGAGAGAGAGAGAGACAGAGAGAGAGAGGGAGAGAGAGAGAGGAAAAAAGAAAGACAAAATGCATGTGAGATTTGCACTGCTGTGACAGATGTGCGTCAGAGACTCTGCTTCTGTACATGTCTGACGAGTGAGTTGAGGCAGTTCGTGTGAGCAGCTGCCGGCTCAGCCTGAGTAAACATCACCTGGAGTCCAGGTTGAACCGGCAGGTCCCAGCCAGCCAGAGGAGGGAGATGGGACTGGCGGCCACTCAGAATCCTCCCTCACCCTTATTCAAACTCCACATTTAGAGGGCCGTGATTAAGCCCTTGGCCAATTTTGCAGTTTGTTTTCTGGTACAGGTTAAAAACTACAGATGGGTAAAAACAAGGCAGGCTCACCTACACTGTGACGTAAGCAAAACCCAGTAGCAGCAAATAGGGTGTGTTAGATTTACATGTACTGTAGGTGTGCCAAAGTGTAAACATTGACAGTAGTCAATACTTAAACATTGGCATACCAAAATCTAACACACCCATCATAAATTATATTAGCAGCATCTGCGTTGCTTACGTCACAGTGTACTATAAGGTAGCCTATGCAGACTGCCATGTTTTTACCCTTCTGTAGTTTTTAACCTGTACAGGACACAAACTACAAAATTTAACTCTTTGACTGTACAAATGTAACCAAATGGAGCCGTAAGGGTTCACGTGGATACATGTGTACAATCTCAACAGTTGCAAATGAATAAATTAACACTGAGGAGTTTACTGTGTAGAGTAGAGTTCACTTGGCACAGTTGGTTCTGTGGAAATTCAGGGCTCTTTTTGCAGTGGGATTGACACCAAGAAAGGTACTGTAGCTGTATAACAAACAGGGATGACCATTCTGCTACCCCTGTCACACCATGTTCTATAGCTTCAAGCTGGCTGCCAGGTGTATTTACATTCATGTATTAGTGAGATGGATGGAGGGAGGAGAGACACCGTTTCATTTATGATAAACAAGGCTGTTTGTGTGTACACTCTGTAATGTATATCACGTAAGAACACTGTGGGCTTGTTGCCCATCACTACACAGTGTGGGAGGTTGTTTATAAGCTAGGGTTACACAATACTTGAACACATTACTGATAATAGCAAGTATTACAATATCATGTCATACCCATACTGTACCAAGGACTCTGACATATTGTTTGATAGTATTGTACATTTTTATAATGCTATAAGTGATACATATTTTTGGTTAAAAACACAACAGCTGTTGTGAAATGAAAGCTCTATACTCTGATAATAATTATTAATATAGAGTGTTTGTTTCGTAACAGGGGTCTCCTCGTCTCTCCTGCTCTTTAGTAAACATAAAATACATTTTCAGATGGGACACCAATTTTATCACCAATCAGGAGAGAGAACCCATTTATCAGCTTAAATGTTATAGTGTTCCAGTTCAAATTGTCAGCTCATTTTGTTTTGGTTCATCACTTCCAATTCCACTATGTATCCTATATTATGTATGAGTTCTCTCTACTGACTGGATGAAATTGGCCTCCTGACCTGAAAAGTTATTTTCTGTGCACCAAAGAGCTGGAGAGACTGCGAGACCCCTGTTACTGATCAAAAACTCTACAGCAATGATTTCTATTGAGATACATACAGTAGCTATAACACTGATTTCATCCAAAAATATTTAAAGGAGCACTTCACCCCTGGAAGAAGTTCCAGGGGTGACCACAGGGGGGACCACAGGGGGACCACAGCGTATCACTGCCTATAACTTCAACTCCCAGAATGCTTTGGTGCCTTGTGGCAGGGGAGGTTCCATGTGGGTGTGATCTCCAACAATAACAGCCAAACAGCATGCCAGTGTCGCCATGTCTGCTTATTATAAGCGGCTTCTTTCTAAAATGTAGTTGATATTTGGGCTTGTTTCCAAATGTTTTGATTGCTGTTTAAACCAGTGGTTCTCAAACATGTTCATGTATTTTTCCACAGACCCCCATCTGAAATTATAATTTGTGGCAGGGAGCCCCTAACAAATATGTGTCAAAAATATTCCACATTTTGAAAAGCAAATAAAAATATTTTGCAAAAAATCCACATTTTGGACTTTTTCCCCCTCAAGATTTTTTTGTAAATAGCAGATCTACAAGCTCACAATGGGTTGCGAAGCGTTGTGAGCTTGTAGATCAGCAATTTTCAAATATATAATATCCCATGTCTAGGTAAAGTGCTCTTGGCATAGTTATTTTTCTTTTGGGCTTGTTTTCATAGACCTGGCTGCTTATTTCTCTCACAATATCTGGCAACACTGGCTGTCCTCGCAAACGTTCATCTAGTTACATATTATGTCCAAGGATTCGTTAGTGATGTCATATCACTGGGACATATAAGTATCTTCATGCAGTTTCACTTCCGTGTCGCATAGTATTGACATCACTGTCACATCCTTGGTATTATGATCCTAGCCTTTCGTGACGGTGTTTGTTTACCAGCGCTGCTACTCCACGCTGTATTTTTTTTTTCAAGCTTGCGCTTATGAAACACTACACAGGATTATTATTTCATGTCAACATTCAAGTACAACTATCAGAAGATAACTCAGGTAAAGTAATGCCTCACTCTGCGAGGGCCGCTGGCCGCAGCTAATGGGAGTGGCCGAGTGGCGAAAGAAGGTTGAACAAAGTGTTACGGACACCCCATTGGGGCTGTCTTTTGAGATGGTCTGACTGAGACACGCCGAGACATGTAGTGCGGAAAGGAATGAGACCAATCTCTCATGATGCAAATAACGTCACGAATATTGCAAAGATTACTAGATATCTAAAAACACAGATTATTCACAAAAAAAACCCAGGATCTTGTTTCTTGACTCCTAAACTTCATTAAAAGACCGAAAACTTCTTCCAGGGGTGAAGTGCTCCTTTAAACCAAAAATATCACTTACAGTATCACTTACACCTTCAATATTAATATTCATGGTCCAAACAAGAAAGAGTCGGTAGTGTTAAAAATGGGGAAATGCAAATATCTTTCAAGATTATTGTCAAGACAAACATGTTAAAGAGTTCGCTCATTTGTTGATCAATATGTGTTTTCCAGTATTCCAGTTTGCTAGCATGCTATAATACTAAGTAGTGACACTTGGTCTGGTATAACATTGAAACAACCCTACTGCAGACAGGAACTATTTACTGTCCACTGTTTTACTGTAGGTAGCAATTTGTGTCTGTCACCATGGCAATTTCAAAGGTTAATGGCATACTAGTGTTGCAGATGAGTTTCTCTCTTGTTCCCATTGAAAGTTTATTACACAGTGCTTCCCTTTTGTCATTGTATACAATCTTGTTTAGGGTTTTATATTTACCCATATGTTAAGTGCATTTACAAGAAGCATTACATAAGGCAGCATTACAGAAGGCAGCTACAGTCTTGTACAACCTACTGGATATCGGAGGAAAAACTATTCATGACAAAACTGAAGTAGCAAACAGTTTGGTAAAAAAGGTTACCAAGTCACTCAGGGTGTTATGGTGAGAGTCATGTTACTTCATACTATCAAGTGAAAGGCGTTCAGGAAGATGCCTTTTCTTTGAAAGAGGCAACAAATGAAGACGTTCTGCAAAAACTCTAAGCCCCAAATCCATCCAAAGCTAACATTCCTTCCAGATTTCTAGTTTCAGCTGAAGTCATCTCTCCCTCAATAACCCATATAATAAACCTATCCATAAAGCAAGGTAAAGTTCCTCAGGTTTTTAAAGTAGCTAGAGTAACCCCTCTCTACAAAAAGGGAAGCAATTCTAGAACCTAGCAATTATCGCCCTGTTTCCGTCCATACTCTGTTCAATATCTATGATAATCGAAAGGGTTATACACAAACAAATAGAGAATTTCTTATCATCCCAAAATCTACTGTTCCAATTGCAATCAGATTTTAGAAAATCACATTCAACAGACACATGTCTATCTCTGTCTAGCTCTATCTGACCGATTTTTTGGGAAATATTGACCGCAATGGAAATAAGCCTCTGGGCTTTCTTGTGCCCATCCTTTTGACTAAAATGTTCATGTTTTTGGTTGTACATATGCTTGTTGTCAATAAATCAATCAATCAAAAAAAAACTTTAGTGAGAATGACCTTCAATTATTTAATCATAAACAGTGACAACCCTTCTCAGTACAGCCTAATAGAAAAAAATATATTAAGGAGTTCTGCTCCATATATGTCAATTTGAAATTTGTACTGTTGAAGTTAGTGTAAACAACTCTAGTTCTTCACATTTTTATAAGCCCTCCTTAAGGACAGAAAGAATATGACTATATTAGATACTGATCAACTAATTGACTTCTGCAATGACAGTCAGTGGATGCAGTGAGGACAGACCAGAGATTTATTTTGGTATATTAGTAGGTCCTGAAAATGTATTCACCGTTACATTTATCTCTGGCCTTTAACAGGAATGTGACTAGCATGAGGTGGCATTCACAAACACTTACAGTAGCAGTCGTCAGCTGCATTACAGCAAGCTGCGAAAGCATGATACTGTAGCGTTGCTTTGCTCTAGCTGTGATTTTAACACTTCTTCCCTTCTTTGTCTCTCGTGAACAGAAATTTTAAGACATGCTATGAAGCCGTCTCACACACAAAATGCCAATTAAAAAAATTGCGTCAAAAATTATATTTAACAAAAAAAAAAAAAATGAAAAAAGTAATATGAAAACAGTAAGAAATCCAATCAAATCAAAACGAAACTTCTTAGATGAGAATGGCAATGGATTTTTGTGCTGAACAAAACAACCATTGGTTTTCTAAGCCCTCTCAACCTCCCCTTTGGCTTCATGTCTGCCTACGCATGTCCATATTTCTGCAGCCTCCACTTGGCCTCCCATTGAAATGCAGCAAGAGTATAGTGCATGGAGACCGAGCCATTGAGTGGCACACTGAGTAGCAACAGAGATTGGGAAAATACATTTCAACTATGAATAGATGAGTCAGTATGGCGTAATACATTACTCAATGAAGGATATATATATATAACCTGCTCAACAACTTTTATGAAACTGAATATAAAACTAGAAAAAGTGCTCCTCGGAGCACAGGTCTCCGCCAGGTCAGGTAAGTTATTGTGGCCTCCTGGTGGCGCTATAATAGGCCAATGTGAAAAGGGTGGCATTTCTTCCTCGGCCTAGTGGGAATGTGCGTGCAAATTTTCACGGAAATCGCACGCCACGTTCATGATTTCAGACATTTTGTTCAAAACGGACCAATCCTGCAAACTTTGGAAGTCAACCTTAGCCAATCAGGATGGAATATGAAATATCGGACAGATGCGTCTTGATCACATGACTATAGAGATACTGTGTACCGATGTGCGTGATGTTTGGATAAAATCTGAAGGATTAATATCCAAAAATGTATTTGACATAAGTCTGCCTCCTGGTGGCGCTGTAAAAAGCAGATGTGAAAAATGCAGTGCAGATGTTTTTTCCTTGGCCTCTAGGGAGTAGGCGTGCAAAGTTTCACGCAGATCGGTGCAGTTATAGTTAAAAATGCAAATCGGCCTGTTATAGCGCCACCATGAGGCTGATGTGAAAGGTTTTAAGTGCCATTTCTTCCTCGGCCTAGTGGGAATGTGCGTGTGCAATTTTATGGAAATGGCAAGCTGCGTTCATGATTTGAGGCAGTTTGTTCAAAACGGACCAATCCTGCAAACTTTGGATGGTAACCTTAGCCAATGAGGATGGAATATGGGAAATCGGATCAGGGTTGATCACATGACTATAGAGATACTGTGTACCGATTTGCATGAGGTTTGGTTAAAAACTGTAGGAGTAATGGGGAAAAATGGGTGTTTGCACAAATCGGCCTCCTGGTGGCGCTATGACAGGCCTATGTGAAAAATTTGAGGCAGAGGTTCTGAATTGGCATCCAGGGAGTGTGTGTGCACAGTTTCGCAGCGACCGGGCCAACGGGGCCTGAGATTTGGTGCTAACACACAGACAGGACACACGGACGGACGGACGGACACACGGACGGACACACGGACGGACGGACGGACGGACGGACAGGGGCGAAAACATACTCTCTCGCCATGCCTTTCGGCCTGGCGGAGACAATGATACACAAACTACATGTCTCTCCAGCAATAAGGAGCAAATATGACCCTTTATGCTCTCCCCTATGTCCTAGGTGTAAAAGTGGACAAGGTACCCACAGTCATCTGTTCTGGACCTGCCCACAAATTAGACCCTTCTGGGTATCCATCCAAGGTGAAATCCTTAAACTGATTGGAATAAAAAATACCCTACGATGCAACTTCACTACTGTATGTCCTGGGGGCAGACATTAACAAAAGGTAATCTATTAAGAGCTTTGCTCTACGCTGCTCGAGTGTCATCCTTAACAAATTTGGCGTACCGGGCAAATGCCCGGTGGGCCGCTGGGTCAGTGGGCCGCTGGGCCACAAAAAAAAAAAAAAAATCCGTTTTAGGATTATTACGGTCATTTCCGGGTCGCGCGGCCAAATTATTAGTTAATGTTTGGGCTGGGATGCTTTCCAGCAGGGGCCTCAGTGCGGCTGCAGAGTTCATGTGCAGGGCTGGGCTGCTGAAACAGTGAAACGCTTCCCCCCCCCCCCCCCCCCCGTTGACAAAACGGCCCAGGGGGGGGGTGGTGGACCGGTCCGGACCAAAATGCCAGGGCTGAATTTTGGTTCCCAGTCCAGCCCTGTTCAGGTATTGTATGAATTGGGAGGGAGGTGATGGATACTATGGCTGAGCTGTATATAGGGGAGATGTTGGCAACTATATTGTGATTGTTATATAATTTTGTGACTTGTGTGAATAATTTATAATTTTATTGTCTGTCTCTCTTTTTGTTTTATTATTGTATTGTCATTATGTGATGTCATGTTGTGTCTTATGTGCGGTCATTTTGGTGGTGTGTGTTTCCTTTTTGTTTAATACAAATATTGAAACAGCAACAGAGATACTTCAACACCGGCGAGGACTTTTAGGGAGCACAATGATGCTCTGCAGAGGAGAGCATGTGGGCGAGAGAATGTATCACATTCTGTGGGGGAAGAACCGTACGCAGGGAAAAGAAAAGAAAAAAAATCGATCTACAAGCTCACAACACGTCGCATCACAAATTGTACAAATTTGCCCAAAATAGGCATACCAGTGCTAATGTGATTAACATACACTTTAAATGAAATTGTTAAATTGTGATATTGCCAAACAAAAATATCAGACAGTCACAGTCTACAGTCTCCCTTTTCCAAAAGGAAATGCATTTAAATTCTGTCTGGCCAGAAGCAGGGGTAAAACATATCCCCACCGGCTATAAAAATGAATGACCAGAGGGGGGATATCAAAAGCAGAGGCATGGACCACCCCCACCCCCCCAGCAAATCAAACCCTGTACCTACTTTTAGGCCGTCACCTTTCTATGAGTCAATGTCTCGTGTGCAGGCAACAACAAATGTCATAAACACCTGCGATGTTTCACAGCGCTCCAACAGGCATGAATCACATATAATTGCGCTGCATTTTGAAATAAAAACCAAAACCAAAAACCATTATCATCAAGAAACCTGTCCATGACAAGCAGGTTCGCGTTGTGAGACAAAAACACACATCAGTTATTCAGAGCAAAATTTGTCTGTCAAATGGCTAGTGGATGAGCTGTAGTTTAGTTCCGGGTGGGGGTACAGGGTCGAGTGGCAAAAGATGAGAGAGGCGTGCAGCCGGGATAACGAGGTTCACCAGGTGCTAATTGTGAAAGTGGTTAATTGTAATTCTCTGTGTTTGGCGCTCTCTTGCCAGTAGCAGGTAGCTCATGGACTGACTGACTGAAAGAGCTCAGCTAGCACCAGGCGACTGGCGAAATGCAATAGAAAGACACACAAAGCACACAGCAAGATCCTGAATGTTAATTTAACTTTGAGAGTGTAAGAAATTGACTCTTAGGGGTGCATGTTAATACATCTCTCTGGGGTAACGAGTTATATTTCCATATTTAGATTTGGGGTTTACACAGTAAAATATAAATGGCATGCTTTGCATACCCAGTTTCTCTTTGCAATTGCATATCTCAACATATCTCAATCTTTTTCACAGAAGACACAATTATCAGATACATAGGACCACCCATGGTGTCTGTTATGACTCACATATGAAGATTCATATCCTTCATGTCTACACAACATCACATTAGCATATATTTGCACCTTAATGACCACCTGTTCATTCAAGCTTAAAATGACAACTCTCACATTATCTTGAGCATCTGTGAGGCCTCACAGTGGGCAGTCCACTGCCTTAGGGACGATCGTTTGGAGTTGCCTTTGCCTTCAGAAAACTTGAAAGTAGCATTGATCTTTTAGGCCTGGCATCATGTTAACCTTTTATATCCAAATTATCTCTCTGAATTGTGAAGTATTTGAATTCTGTCATGTCTGTGAAGCACTTTGAACTGCAACCCTGTATGAAAGGTGCTATACAAATAAAGTATGCAACTTAAAGCCAAAATGTGCTCTTTTGCTATTACTGTATGGTCCACTTTCAAGCTATCTGTAAATAATATATCACACAGCCTCTGTTTACCAATTCAAGCAGTAAGATGGAGAAATTTGTTCACTCAAAATGGCTTCTTTGCAGCTCAAAAACACTGCTTCCTCCTGTGTTCCACAGTGCCGCCCATCTTTCTACTTGAGTGATACAGGTGACGTGACAAATGTACCCAGCTTGTAAACCGTGCACGATACAAGCTAGAATGTCAAGAGCATATGTGATATGTGTGATATACCTGTATATGGAGAATTTAAAACAAAAATATCAGACGCCGGGTTGAAACTGATTCAAGCAATCATGTCCTCACACTAACCACACTACAAGATGCTTCCTCCTCTTGCTGGTTCCCAAACCATCTCTCCTGAGGAGTGCCTCACAGGTGTAAACCCCAACCCAATTACAGCCCTGCCAGATGGCCCAGCAGGTCCCAACACACACTGGCTGGTGGCCATGCCGTCTCTTCCATAGCAATGCTCCACCTCCCCCCTCTGTCCCTCTCCAACCCCTACTTTCTCTCTCTCTTTAACTGGGTCACCTCCCTTACTCTCCCTTATCCCCTCCTTGGTTCCCTGGTACCCTAGTAGTTTATCTGATGTCACGCCGATAGGCTGATTATGAAATTCAAAAGAACAGACAGGAAACTAGAAAAAGTGCTCCTCGGAGCACAGGTCTTCGCCAGGTCAGGTAAGCTATTGTGGCCTCCTAGTGGCGCTATAATAGGCCAATGTGAAAAGGGTGCCATTTCTTCTAAGGCCTTGCACAACAATCGGACACTGACTGCATTCATGATTTGAGGCATTTTGTTAAAAACATTTGTTTTGCTAAATTAGACCTGCTGGTGGCGCTATAACAGGCCAATGTTAAAAGGGTGGCATTTTGTTCCTCAACATAGTGTGAATGTGCGTGCAAAGTTTTTTCCTTGACCTCTAGGGAGTGTGCATACAAAGTTTTACACAGATCGGTGCAGTTATAGGTAAAAACACGAATCGGCCTGTTATAGCGCCACCATGAGGCTAATTTAAAAAAATTCAAATGCTATTTCTTCCTCCTGTGCGTGCAAAAATTGCATGCTGTGTTCATGATTTGAGGTATTTTGTTCAAAACAGAGCACTTCTACAAACTTTGGAAGACATTTTTTGCCAATGCGTTTCGTTTAATGACTATAGAGATACTGTGTACGGATTTGCGTGATTTTTGGACAAAATCTGTAGGAGTACTGTCAAAAAATATGTTTTGCACAAATCAGCCTCCTGGTGGTGCTATAAAAGGCCCATGAGAAAAATCTGGGGCAGAGGTTCTGAATTGGCATCCAGGGAGTGTGTGTGCACAGTTTCGCTGCGATCAAGCCAACGGTGCCAGAGATTAGGTCACAGACGGACGGACACACGGACACACACATGGACGGACGGACAGGGGGAAAAACATACTCTCTCGCCATGCCTTTTGGCCTGGTGGCGGAGACAACAAATAGATGGAGGGCTAATGCACTGAAATGATAGAAATATGTGTTGTACCACCATTGAATTTGTGTTTGGACAGCATGTTGGTACCATGTGCACTTTTTCTGCTCCTGCTGGGTCAAACGTTGGCCCACTCTCTCTCAGCATGCCGGGTGCAGGAGCCCATGTTGTTTGAGGAAATGACAAGGCCGCCAAGTTCTGCCCAACCCATAGGGTGATGCCAGACTGGGAATGACGGCAGGGACCACTGTCCATTCCTCATCATCACAAACAGAAACGGAATGCAGTGGACTGCATGGCTAGATAGACATTTAGCCTCTCGTCTTTCCTCTGGTCGTGTCGCGATCTGTGAGTTAACCAGCCAGTAAATCGCCCATTACGCTCATTTTAACAAAGATGGTCTGTTAATTATCGAAACCGATTCAGCAGTTGCTATGTGTCAGCCTAATTCAAAGCAGATAAATGTCTGTCTGGACCGACATCACAGCACAAGGCAGAGAGTCAATAACAGCAGACACATTGACATAATCATCATGGTTGTGGAGAAGGTGCAGGCAGTACACATGACAGATGTAACTTGTCTTTATGGAATATGTAAGTACACAAAGTCAGTGACAAAACCTCTAAATCCATTTACTTGCTGTGAACACATGTTTACACCATTTTCCATATAAAAAAAACTGGTGCTTACCAGAATATAAACATCAAAGCAGAAGTCGTATTAAAAATATTGTATTTTATTATATACTGTAAAGCACCATGTTTTAACAGAAAATACAGAGAGAGAGAGAGAGAGAGATAGAGGGTATTTTTAATTAATAGCGCACCGCTTTGATAACAGAAGCAAGCCTACAGCCCTGTAGTGACGACATTACACAATATTCTTAGTGAAAGTGATGAGCCATATAGAAGTCAAACACATTTCAATTCATTTCATGTGACTGGTTTTGCTGTTTATAGCATTGAGATGCTAATGAATTCACATCATCTGCACTCTTGATAATTTAGCTGTTTAACAGGTGTTCAGTGGTTTCAAACTCCTGCTTTGATTACAGTTGAAAGCTTGGAGAATCCTTCCACATTTCCAATTACTTCACGGATAAACTAATAATCATAGCAATGACACTTGTTTTGATCCAAAGAGAACTCTAACAGTGTAATTGCAGTAATTGACAATGGATTATTTTCTTCTTTTTTTTCCTTTTTAGCAAATTAAAGCTTGTGCACACATAATAGACCAAACCCACTGAATCAAACAATTAGCAACACTACTGCATATCGAGGTGGGAGAAACAGTATCTGGCAAATAGTAATCTTTTTTTAAATTTATAATTCCACACTTCATAGACAATTTAATTATCACTAATAGATCAATATGCACTGTTATGCACTGCTGCACAAAGAAGTTGTGACATTTTGGCCAGCACTTAAAAATGGAGGACTGTCCTCGAGCCGCCATGATAAAATTTCAGTCAGACAACTCTTAGATTGGATTAGAATATATATTTATTAGCAATATATATTTGCAAGCTTGAGCATGGTATAGAAAACAAGAGGAAGCATAGTTTGGCGTCAGGCCTCTGAATCCATTCATTCCCTGTAAGGATAACATTTTAATGAATGTTACATGCCAATTAGCATTTACAGGGAATGAATTAAACCCCCAAGGGGATCTAGAAACAGAGCCTACAGGTGGATGCCGGGGAGGCGGGTGGGATGACTTCATGGGCAGCAGCAGGTAAGCAGCGGTAGCAGGATCTCAGCAACAGCAGCAGCAGTAGCGACACACGTCAGCTCAGCAAGACAGGGCAGCCAGAGTGAGCAGGTAACAACGCAGTACCTATAACCACCCGATCAGGAGGAAAGTGCATGTGACTAGTCACCTGATCGGTTGCCCCAATCCCTTGAGTTGCCTGGCCTGAACTAGCTCCGTAAACTGCGCCTCATAAAGGCCACAGTAATGCCTAATTAATGGCTAATTTACACAATTTGGGTTGTTGAGGACTCCTAGACAATTCATATACTTCCATTCCCTGTCAATCTTTGCTAATGCTACAACTTGAGCTTCTTATGCAACCAGCTAAAGAGACCTTTTCTGTTGAAGGTCCTAAGTCTTCAT
The DNA here is from genome assembly GCF_963280865.1 of Gymnoscopelus braueri. Classification (NCBI taxonomy): domain Eukaryota; kingdom Metazoa; phylum Chordata; class Actinopteri; order Myctophiformes; family Myctophidae; genus Gymnoscopelus; species Gymnoscopelus braueri. Next base: position 20,335,132 of record NC_137625.1, read on the forward strand.
CAAGCAGACAAGCACTGTGCATGTCTAAATCACTGTCAGCCATTTATATGTGGTTGTGGGAGAAGTAACCGGAACTGCCAGGTCCACTGCTACCAAAGCATTCATTATTTATTGACAGGAGGGGTGAAAAGGCTGTCAGTCAAGCTGCTCCATTATTTGTTTGGAGTCTACTTTATGGGAGGCTAGTGGTGCATGACCTCTTGCTGACACGAGGAATACACACACACACACACACACTAGGGCATTCACCGAATAGTCGAATATTCGAATATCAAACCGACTATTCGACTATCAAACCACTATTCGATTATTCTATTCTATTATTCTATTAAAAAAAAAATTTTGTGGCTTTTCTACAGCAGACACGCAGCTGTGAGCTCTGGTGTGACGTCAACTCGCATTCCTTGAGTCAAGTCATCTATGCCATTGAAAAAAAATATATATATATATATATAATCAAATCGATTAATCGAATATTCGAATACTTATAGGTCGAATAATTTGAATGCTAAACACACACACACACACACACACACACACACACACACACACACACACACACACACACACACACACACACACACACACACACACACACACACACACACACACACACACACACACACACACACACACACACACACACACACACACACACACACACACACACATTCACTCATAAGGAACAGTTTCTTTATGTGTATAATAAGGTGTGCAAATTATTGTCAGCTGAGTTGTCCAGAGTGAGGGGAGATAAGAGAAGCTGGGAAGGCCCTGAGCCTGATTCCCCCTGTCCAGTGCAGCCTCTTTACTCACCTGAAGCCAATCTCAAGGGGTAATGGAACTGGAAAAAGTTATTAACCCCGCTTTGCAGCAAGGGCAGGACAGCTCTATTAAGCCAGCGCACAAAGAGTCCCCCATTTTCAATTATTGCTTCCAAGACGCAGAGGAAAGTTAGAGAAAGCAGCCCCGCCGGCTGCCAGACAGAGGGACTTAGTGGCCTCAAACCCCAGCCTCTCTTATCATCCACTCTTGTTCCTTATAGGTCCAACAGAGTCCCCCAAGCCGCCAGCAGTCTTGCTCAGTCTATTCATCTAACTAATATTGCAATAGTGCCAGCCCACCCCCTGAACATGGGCGTGGCCCCAATGGCGTGTCAGCCATTGGGGTTGAAGGACAATGGCTGCAAAGTTAAGAGCAGGATAACATCTATCTTCTATCTATAAATTCCAGGAATCCACGAATGCCTGACAGATAGATAGATACAATACTTAATTAAGGAGGAAATTTGTTCTGTTCAACAGCTCCAGTTACCATACATTCATACAGATTTGTCAAAAAAAGCATGATCAATATATAAAATACATTATATCAGTAGAAATAGAATGCAGTGAAAATCTATAAGTTATAAGAAGTTAAAAATCCTAAGTAAAAAACCAACATAGTTAAAAAAACACAACTATAACTACAATATAAATTAGCTGGACAACCCCCTCCCACCTCCTCTCTCCCCCAGTGCTTCATTGTACAGTCTAATGGCCCTTGGAATTAAGGACTTCTTAAATGTGTCTGTGCCGCACTTCTTTGATAGAAATATCACTGACTGTGCTCTTCTGTGAGTAAAGTGCTGTGTGCAGTGGGTGGCTGGCATCATCCAGTATGGATACTGTCTTAGCCAAAGTCCTCTTCTCTGCCATTGCCACCACAGAGTCAAGCTCAGTCCCTATCGCCTTGCCAGCCCGCCTATCAATCTGTCCAGTCTGAGTGTGTCCTTCCGTCTAGCATTGCCTCCCCAGCACACCACAGCATGGAAAAGGACGCTGGAAACCACTCATAGATTGTCATCCAAGTACTCTGATAACGGGAACCACGTTGCGTACTCTACAATGAGTAGTGCACTAATTCAGTACTCTGAAAATGGGTACTGCACTAAGTACTCTGACAACAGGTACTGCACCAACTCTGACAGTGCACTAGTCGAATAAAGACACTGGTGTAAAATTGCACTGTATATCCATTTTAGGCAAGGTGTGGAGTTTGGAATCAATTGTAACACAGGGCGGCCATAGCTGAGTGGTTAGTGAGCCCGCCTAGGGAGCCAGAGGCCCTGGTTGCCCCAGGTACGATTCCAGGCCACGCCAGCATATGTGTCGATGAAATGAAATTTGTCCCTGAGCAAGACTCTTAACCCCTAATTGCTCACAGGCCCTCATTGGAAACAAGCCCGCAAGGACTTTCATGAACGTCCTGTTAAAAGGAATTATCCTTAACTGCTGACGTGGATGCGATTTTTAGGAAACCTTTAGATTAGTCATTCTCCATTATTCATCGCTAAATCTCACATGGAAATTTCACTTATGCCTTTGCTTCAGCCAGAACATAACCATGAAACAATAACAAAAAAAGAAAACAAAAACTGCAGTACCATCATATTTGGTCATTAAGGCCCATTTATCACACAGTGACTGTTTGAAAAATTAGAGGAAAAGATAAAAAAAGATATGCACATCCCATTGTAAAGTACAATGGGTGCAGGGTAAAAACTAAATACTGTACCATCTAGATTATGTAGTAACACAAAATGTCACTACATAAAACAAAATCATCTTAATGAGAGCTACTTTATTTGGTGATATGGTATGCAGAGCTTTCTGCTTGAATCTACATGAAAAATTAGCCCATGGTTTCACTGGTGGTTTTCTGAGAGATAGAGACAGAGAGATCAAAGAATATACAGTTGTTGGTCTGGCTGACTTACTCTTTTTTCTATCAGGTTTGACACATACAATTATAGAAGGGAGAGTGGTTTGGAAATCCACAACCCACATTTACAGACTCTTAGGCCTGGTTGCATGCCCCGTGGCTATGAGCCTGGGGGAGGGTTGTCTGGGCACCAGGTAGGTGACTCATGCGATGAAACAGGGGCTATTTGCTCAACCCACTGCTTGACATCGGGAACGACCCGTCCCATAGGGAGATCTGCCCAGCAACCTTCGATGGCATGACAGGCTGGGGAGAGGTGGAGGGTGAATGACAGATTCTTAATGGTCACAGACCATGGGGCACAACCCTCCAGGACACTGGAGACTGTGGTCTCGAGAGTCAGCCAGTTGATGGACTTCCAAGAGGTCACAGACTGTCAGCATTCACTCTGTCAAACAGACCCTGAAATCCCATATTGTAATGAGAATGTTTAAAAAAAAGAAAAGAAACTTGTGTGTGTGTGTGTGTGTGTGTGTGTGTGTGTGTGTGCGCGCGCTCACTCGCGCGCACCCCCTTACGTTTCCACTTATTCACATTTCCACACTTTAAACTTCTTAAAAGTGTTAAACACTACTTTTAACTTGAAGTTTAATTAACACTGCCTTGACACTGGTGGTGGTGGGAGGCTGAACTACAAATCAATGAATGTTAGCAAATGCTAGAATGACAGCGACACAGAGATCAAGCAGGGGCAAGTACTTCACCACTTGAACCGAGTAAACATTCGACAAAGACAGCAGATCCACAAGCTCACAACGTGTCACAACAAGAGTTTTGGTGTAGGGGTTAAAAAGGACCGGACCAAGTACAGAGCCCTCGGGGACCCCAAGTCTTTCCATTGTAGTTTCAGGAAATTCAAAACAATTCAAAACAATAGAAAACGTTGACTTTTATCTTCCTCCCTCACTTCTTTCTCGGCAAGATCCCAAAAGCTGCAGGGCTCAGACAGAAATATAAAAAGTGTCATGGGTTATCAAGGCAACACATCCGGAGGTGTACAGTATCATTACATCTCTGGAGCTTTACAAAACACAACAACTAGGTTAGAGGAAACTAAAGTGAAAGTGACACATCCATTCACACATACCAGCTTTTTTCTGTTTTTGTTCTTTATTCTACCTTGCATTTAAGGCACTCGTACTGTAGGTCTTACACATAAACATCGACAAGATTTCAAAGTGTGTGTTTTTTGTCCTGTAAACAACAGTGTGCCTGTGCTGTATCAGAAAGACAAACACACACACACACACACACACACACACACACACACACACACACACACACACACACACACACACACACACACACACACACACACACACACACACACACACACACACACACACACACACACACACACACACACACGAATACCACTTAAACCCTGTATTCTTTACTTTGTCGTACAACAAATAGTTACAATCTACAATCTCACAATGCAGCGCGATGTGACGCGTTGTGAGCTTTTAACCATTTTCACTATTTTTCAAAAATGTTCCTATAATGACGTGCCCAAAATAGTGAGGCCAAGTTGAAAGCGGTTAATCTGGAAGAGGTCACATCCTCCTTGTTGTTTGTTTCTTTGGTTATGCATTAGGCACCAGATGGAATAGCTCCATTTCATTACATGTTGATGACTTTTGTTTTGTTTTTGTGGTGCCAGTGTCAAAAAGATGTCCCTGGAGCTATTAATGTTGGTGCCAAAACAGACGCACCTCCAAGCTCTCTACTCAGACACCTGGTAGGGTGACCTTTTGTTTCTGTCTGGTGTGTGTGTGTGTGTGTGTGTGTGTGTGTGTGTGTGTGTGTGTGTGTGTGTGTGTGTGTGCGGTTCTGATAAATATGAAGTGGTTCCGGTAGATTAGTAGATTTGGTGGGGGCCGCTCATTAAAAATAAATAAATTTAAAAAATCACACCCAGTGTGAAGTGGGCGGTGTGGTCACAGTGGTCATCACAGTGATGGAAGTTCACTTAAAGAAAAGTAATATTGTGGACCAACCATTGTACACCCCTAACTTAAAAAACCCATAAATGTGTTTTTTTTAAGTGCATAGTCCTATTTAAGGGGCTATGCACATGTGTCATGTTTCACTAGCCAATCACAGTCCTGAATAGACTGTGATTGGCCAATCACGGTGCAGGGTTAGGGGGGTACACTGGTGGCCAATCACAGCGCAGGGTTGGGGGGTGCAAATGTCCAAACCTCACATATAGGGGCGGTTTCACCGCCCAAAAACTAGCGTCATTTGTATTGTTGACCTATTTCTACCATATAGAGCAGGTTTCGTTCAATTTCGACCCCTCTGTCACATGGTACTATTTTTTGTGTCATATATTTTGTGCGTGAGATGGCTGCCGCGGCGCAGTGATTCTGGACACAAACATTAGTACCATGTGACAGAGGGGTCGAAATTGAACGAAACCTGCTCTATATGGTAGAAATAGGTCAACAATACAAATGACGCTAGTTTTTTTAATTAATTTAAATAACTCTGACCACGGGACTCGGGCAATCAATTAATACCTTTGCAACCACTACATTAATGGTAAGTATTTCCTACAGAAAATACTCAAAAAATCTGAACTAACCCTTTAAAGTAGAAGTGCTTCAAATTATGAGGTCACATCGATACGATGCGATGCGATGCAAGAGTGCGCTCTAGCCAACACCAACTCGGGACTCCTGAATCACTGGCTTCCACACTCTCCTATCTAGCATCAGGGCCTTGAGCTCTACAGTGTTGTTAGCTAAGCTGTTGCACCGCAATGCATCTACGTAGGTGGTGCTCTTCTTCCCTTTCCTGGCTTTGCCCTGGGTTGGCTCCCATAGAGTCAGTTTGCTTGCCACTAGTTCCGGCCGCCTGAAGCAGTGCCCTGCCAGCCTCATCCTTCTCTCTCTGACTTTGTCTGTGACTCGTGGTAGGTTCCCGTAGAGGACCACATTTCTGATGTGGTCCATCCATTTGACAACTAGTGGCATTCGTAGGATTCTTGTGACTCCATCCAGGGTCCTTTCCTGTTGTGCTGTGAGGGTCCATGTCTCAGCCCCATACAGTAGTACTGACTCCACAGTAGCTACGAACAGCCGCCTCTTGAGGTCTTCTCCCATGTCAGATTTCCACACTCTCCTCATTTGAGTGGACTCAGTGCCCTCTGGACCTTCAACCTTTGAGGTCACATCAAGGGGCTATATGAAACAATATCCAGTGTGCAAAACCCACCAACACGAACTGATTGAGCAGGGCTCAATAAATATATCAAGCTCAGCAGACAACCAATGGTGAATATACGCAGTCTTATCTGATATGCCACTGTTCAAGCATGGGTATTTCAGATTAAGAGTGAGTTTACACCAAGGGATGTGTGTGTGCATGCGTGTTGAATGAATTGAGGCAAATACAGTTACTGAACATACTGTAGGCTTTCTGATTCCTCAGGGTTAGTTTACATCAGAGTGTAAAAGATTTCCAATGCATGCACGCATGCAGGTACGCGTGCACGCACACACCTACACTATGGCGGTCCTCGTCCCACCCAGTGAACTGTGGGGTTCCCCAAGGAAGCATACTAGGGCCGTTACTGTTCCTTACACATTAACGACATCAAAGCAGCCTGTAACTGCAATTTGTTGTTGTTCGCTGACGACTCAGCACTCCTGGTCTCGGGCGAGGACAAAAGGCAAGTTGAGGAAACCCTCAGTTCTGAACTCAGCAAACTCCGAACTTGGCTTTCCGATAACAAACTGTCATTACACCTTGGTAAAACAGAATCCATTCTTTTTGGGTCCAAACATTCCCTATAATGTAAATGCAAAGGATTTCAAAGTCAGAGTTGACGATATAGTTGACGATATCTCAAGCAAAGAGGAAGTTACATATTTGGGCTGTATTCTTGACAACAAACTGACAGGAGAAAAATTGCACCAAAAGTGATCAAGAAAGTCAATCAAAGAACAAGAGTTTTGGGCAGAATTTCAACAAAGGTGCTCTGGAGCCCTCATTCAATGCCATTTTGACTATGCTTGCACGTCTTGGTTCTCCAACATCTCAATGTCACTAAAAACTAAGCTTCAGACCTCCCAAAACAAACTGATTTGACTACTTCTCGGCCTAAAGCCCATGACCCACTCCAACACACTTTGCTAGTCTGGGATGGCTCAGGGTAGAAGACAGGGATAGCTCAGGGTAGAAGACAGCAACAAAAAAAAGGGATTGGTATTTAAAGGGATAGTTCACCCCCAAAATGACTTTTTTTCATATCGATTAGTCACCCCATGGAGACTTGAATTCATGGATATTTCTTTGTTTTTGTCGCATTCCTAAGGCAATAATTTGATGACCGGCAGCGGTTCCGGTAGGGGACACAAAGAGTCTCCTTTGTGTCTCCTACCAGAATTGCTGCCTACCGGTCCGCTGGTCATTAAATTATTGGCTTAGGAATGCAACAAAAACTAAAAAATATCCATGAACTGTGTCCATCGGATGACTAATCAATAGAAAAAAGTATTTTTTTGTGTGAACTATCCCTTTAAGATAGTCAAAGTGGCAGTGCCCTCAATACCCTCATACCTACCTAACTACTTCTCCAAAGTGAGTGACACCCATTTTTAGAGGGAGTGACGATCTGGTACTACTACCCAAATATAGAACAAACCCTTACCATCACTTACAAACATTTAATCACTGGTTTATTTCAAAGTTGGCTGCGTTTTTCCTTTTTCTCCTTTGTACATAATAGTGTTTTGTATTTGTTGATGACATGTATTATTGTGTTCTTTTTATGCTATGTTGATGAATTGAATACATAGGACCACAATGGAAACAAGTCCCCAGGACTTTTATGTGTTATCCTTTTAGCCTTTTACATTTTTGACTAATAAAGTATTTTTGACTAATAAAGTATTCAATCAATCAATCAATCAATCAATCAATCAATCAATCAATCAATCAATCAATCAATCAATCAATGCCACCTAATTTCCTCTACAGATGCTGTGCAACACTGATGGCTGCAGTGCTCATGCACACTGTCTACAGGTTGCTCATCCGACAAAGGTGTTAGCCATGATTATACAGTGACAAATAATTCAACCTAAGAAATAGCAGCCAAGACATCTGATCTGCCCTTTTAAGTAGATGTGACTATGATAGAATTAATGGTAGGAGGTGCTGTTGGTTGGGGATTTGGAATTATGATGCGTTTTTAGCTTATTCTTTAGCTTCTCTGTTTTTCTAAGTAGGACTGAGTGAATTAGAACATATAATCCAAAGTATTGCCTTTAACAGAGTGGCTCCTTTATCACTTGGATTTTCTTGTTTACCCCAGGCTTGCTCGTTCTCCCATTCCTCCTGCTGAAAGCCTCTATCTGTCCTTTCATACACCCCACACAATGTATCACAATGATTCCACCCACACACAAACAACAGCATGTAGTAGCTCTTCTCATTTTCATACACATTATACAATTATCCTACCTGGTGTCCCTGGCTAATGGGAGGGCGGGCGGACGGACATCTGACGTCACTCTGACTCAGCTATAACCATATAAGGAGTTCCCAATGCAGCTATGCCCAAATATGGAGTGTGTTGTCTAACCTCAATGTGTCGTCATGGCTCCATATATGGGCATTAAAGGGACATGGTCTGACAGATACAGAGATCTCCGTATATGGGCATAAAAGGGACACAGGGAGACAGACAGAAACAAATATCTCCATATATGGGCACAAAAGGGACACAGACAGACAGATACGACGGGTACTCTGACAAAGCCCCCCGACACTATGACTCAGACATATTGGTCGGATCGGCGGTGCGACGTAAAACTGTTATACGACTAAGTGTATAGGGCTTAAGCGGTTAAATGAGTTAAAGTAAAAAACAAATGTGTAGTAATACTGTGAATAGCAAGTCAAGGCACGTATGAATATGAAATGACATACTGTACTGTACTAAAAATACATTTCCTTTCTAAGCAGTTGTGTCAAATAGTCCATCTTGTCAGATTTTCTTGTTTCTCGTTTACCACAGCATGCTTCCTATAGTAAATCATACTCCAAAATGCCAGGAAGTGTTGAATAGAGAGACCCTGAATCCATTGAGTGCGTTGGAAGCGTGACATTGACATAAACAGCTGTTGTGAGCAATAATCGTTCAACTTTTGCCATCAGACACCACTGACGTAGCATTAGTATGAGTTTTGATTTTCGCATGGGAGAGGCTGGCTCATTTGCAAGTGCGCTGTCGCTATCTCTGTGACCCAGGGTTATACACTGTAAAAAGCTCCAGTTGTGAGCGAGAGGAGAGAGAGAGAGAGAGAGAGAGAGAGAGAGAGAGAGAGAGAGAGAGAGAGAGAGAGAGAGAGAGAGAGAGAGAGAGAGAGAGAAGATGACGGTTATATTTTTTTCTCCAGAATGCTTTTTACCACTCATCTCCATAACCCAGATGTATAATTACACCTCAGGCACCAGAATAAAGCAATGGAACATACATATTTGACACACATTCAAACTAGATACCATCAAAGAGATCTCTGTTCCTTGCGAGCGCCGAATCCACCGATTACCATCACATGCAGCCATATCACACAGTGGGCACAGCATGAAATTGGGTTGAAATTGTTACGGTCTGCATTGCAAGTATGGCAGTGATATGGAGATGGAAAACCAAGATGGATGGTGGACAGCTTACTACTCTGCAAAGGGACACAATACTTAGACAGATTCCATGCAGATAGCATTGTCCCGTTTGACTTTGACGCTATGATGCATTGCTTCATCGAAAGAAGTGCCTTTTTCCTGATGTGAGCAGACAGCTGAAGACATCAAGTCTCCTTGAATTCATGCTTCCAGGGATCCATTATGAGCTGACCTCTATTTCTACACCTTTCCACAGATGTGAATTTAGCTTTATTTTGCTATGCTTTCCTTGATCCTTTCACAGTCTGGAGACAAATGGGAAAAAAGTGTCTTAGTCAGGTTTATAAAAAGGAGAAAATCTAGGAGTGATATTTCATGCAGGGAATAGCCTCTCCGTTGCATCAATTCTCCATCACAAGAACAACCTGTTTGACACTACTGGCATTGATTTTTACAAATTGTACAGCCAAATGACCTGATAATAGTGGCTCCATACTTTTGATAAAGGATTTGATTTGTGATCTATGAGTTGTGTGCACTGATCACATGAACCCATTAAGACCTGGAACACATTTGTGTCACTTTTTGATTTGAGCTAAAAAGCATTATTTTACACTTTGACTATTCAAAAACGAGCTTGTAGATCTGCTATTTTTGAAAAATCGTGAAAATGTGTCCAAATCTTTGAATATATATTGTTTTAAAGCGAACATTTTAACTCAAATCTTTGCTTCTGGGGGGTCCCTGGAACAACATATTTTGAGATGGGGGACCGCGGCCAAATACACATCATGTTGGGGGTCCTTGACATGAAAAGTTCGGGAACCACTGACATAGTAACACAAGTGTTTTCAAAAAAAGGATTCAGAAGACATTTGTAGAATCGGCTTCAGGTTTTAATGGGTTAACGTAACTGTTTCTTCTAGCTCCTTCTGTACATCCCCGCAACGGCGGCTGTCCATGGTACTGAAAAGGCCTGTTGCACACCACTCTGCAGTGGATCAAGCCCAGGCTCATACAGTACATAATCGCTGTCAGGCAAAAACCTTGTCTATCTCCATATATTTTTAGGATTTTTCTAAATGAATACCATATTTTATACGTACTTCGTATGACATTGTACTGTATGGCGTGCAAAAGTAGCGAAAATAGCAAATGTCACAAGCTCACAATGCATTGCAAAGTGTCCCGTTTTGAGCTTGTAGATCTGCTTTTTGTCTTCAATTTTTTTTTGTTTATAAATATTTAACTAATGAAAAGTATTAACAAGAGCTTGTAACTAAATAATAACTACATTGGACTACACTGGTTATTTCTTCCAATTCCTGAAAAGTTACTGTTTTGGACATACAAGGTTTCCACCCAACAGCAACGATATCCAATTTCACTGTGCATCGTAAATTCAAGTGGTCTGAAATCCCTCGCCCTACAGTATATACGCTTCTCTGTAATGGCTCCTTAAGAGTCACGTAGTCTTCTGATTTCACCACTCTGTCTCAAAGCAGCTCTGTCAGCAGTATATTTGGCAAGGTATAAGCCTGAAGATTCCACAGGCATTCAAATGAGATGTTCAACACCATGTTTGTATTTCAAGAGGCCTTTCAGGGGATTATGACTCAAGCCTGGTGAGTGCTGACTGCGAAACTTTAGGCCATACAGGAGTTGCACAAGAATATAAATCAAATCCATTTCTGTCTATGAGAGTAGAGCTTCTCTATAACCCTCTGTTAAGTGGATCTCTGACAAAAATGGCTCTTGCCAATACCCTGTAAAACGTACACAGTGCCATGATGTTCTAGGACATTTGATCGTCTAAAGAAAAAAGAAAAACAGAGAGGAAAGACGATCTTGTCTAGCTTGTGTCCAATTACTTTACTTAAAATGGTAGCAGCAATGGAATTTCTATTGATCCAAGTCTGATTTAACAATTCACTGCCTGGGATGCCAGGTTGGGGAAAAAAACAGTTGTGGACAGATAGAATGACAGGGCTGGTGAACAGAATACTGAGAAGAGTATAACTGTAGAGGAGAAGAGACAAAAGAGAAAGGAAAGTACTGACATTTTCTCTCAGCTATTACGTGTTCAGGGCAGATCACATAGACGGCTGTCGGCTGACATTGGGCTTTAGTTGAGGCTGATGGCAGGGTGAGGCATGTTGAGACATGTCTCAGAGAGCAATTAGGTGGCCAATTACCTTTCCCTTAAGGGAGGATGGCATGTCAGGAATGGCCAGTTACAGTGCAAGATCAGTGCAAGACCCTCTCTGACGTCAGTTCCCAGATGCCCTTCACAACCCTTACTGATGCTTTCCACTTCCCCTGTTTGCTGGTTAGAAAGCTGGACCACTGCCAGGCAGTTGATGGCGTTCACACGGGAAAATTCCAAGTACTTCTAATTAACAAATGTCATTTCCTGTTGAGTGGAGACAACTGTCTTTAGCACACTGTTTACCACCCTGTCAGTTTTGGACTGATTTAAAAAAAAGAAAAGAAAATTTCTTAAGAAATTGTAATTAGTCTTTTAATCAACTAAGCATGGCTGTGTGCCATTTGGTAATCAAAGTTATGAGAGATGATAATGTGAGGCAGGGCTGGCTGCTATAACTTTTATTTGAGTAAACAGCAGGGGTAGAGCCAGCGAGTCGGGGGAAGAGCGTGCAGGAAAACCTGTCTGGTGCGTGTTCCACCTGACAGCACTAATAATAAATAATAACCTCCACCAAGAAATGCAGCACCATAAACTGTATTATATACTCTAAATCGCTCTAATTGGATGAACATTTAAAATGCAAACTGCAGTTACAAAGCATTCTGTATTATGTGCAATTTTATCAAGTATGATGTACAAACACATACATGGCCAGCGTCTCCAATTTAGAATCGATTTAGACATTTTGGTAATTGCTTTTAAATCCCTCAATGGGCTGCCCCCTTTATTTGGCTCAACGTTATAACCCAGTTAGAGCTTTAAGGTCAGCTGACCTCTCATTACTGATTTTGCCAAACACCCGACCGACCAGGGGCGACCGTGCTTTTGTGGTAGCTGCCCCCATGGCTCTGAAATAACCTTCCCCTTCGCATTAAATCCTCCTAGTCCATCGAGGCTTTTAAAGGTCCTTGCTTACCCATTAAGACCTGGAAAGCCTTACCCTGGCATGGCCAGACTAATATCACTGCGTACATTAGATATGAGTCTGGAATCTCTGTGTGGAACCTGTATTTCCAAGGGGCGGAATACAAAAAAAAGTCTCTGGTGATAAACCCACCCCATATTTGCATACAGAGCCTTGATTGCTGCCCCACAACTTCGGGGACAATTGCAACCGAGCGGGGCCAGACCTTTCTTTTTTGCACTGGCAGATTTGTCTGGTTTCCAGGCTAGGAAAGCTTATACATTGTTATACCTTTAAAATCAGGAAAGCATCTGAGTAATTTAAGATGTTGGAATTAAAACATTTTTGAATAAAAAATTGAAGATTTTCTGAAAACTTAGGCTAGGATTTAGAGTTTTTGACTTGGCTTTTAATCACAGCTGAGCTTAATATTTTTTTGACCACAATTTTGTTTGTTTGATTACATCTGTTTTGTTGGATTGTTTTTAACCTGTGCAGCATTTTGGTCGACTACGGTGTATAAATACAGTTTGATTCATTGATTGATCTCCTCGGCCGTGAATACAGCCTTACCATCCACGGCATTGATTTGTTTGTTTCAGTTTGTTTTGCTTCATTTCTGATATCCAACACTTCACACATGCATACTACACTACTGATTACAACACTGTCACTGCATTCTTACCTTTCAGTATTCATGAGTATTTAGTGTGGACTCTCTCACTTCCCTCTCCCAGGGCAAATAAATCCTGGGTATGTGATACATACACTCTATATCCTCCTCTCCACTATCCCTCTGTTGAGATGGATGGAGCAGGAAAAGGGCCCATCTGTTACAAATATGACTTGAAATTAAACATTTGATAGGACATAGACTGCTCCACCAGGGGGACCCATGGGCCTGGCCTCTACAGCTAAGCCCAGCTGTGACCTTGGAGGTACAGTAGCACACAGGGAGCCAAAAGAACAAACAATAGGAGGCACAAGGGAGGGAGGCAGGCATACAAACAGTCCATTACCATCCATAATGTGGACACTCTGTTGTTCCCATCCAGCCACCTTGCAGCTCTACCCTCTCCTTTTATTTCACTCTACCAGGAAGGCATCTCTCACTTTACTTGCGTGAAGACAGGAGCAGAATCTCACCACAGAGGAAGAGACCCGAATACGTGGATAAAGGGATTGGTGTGCCCCAGGCAGAGCTGAAATTGGTCTATTACTGGGCTCTGTTTGAGATCAGACTGGGAGGGAGAGGCAGGGGCCACAGGACTAAGGGTTCTCCTCTTTCCTGCCTTCTTCTCCCTCTGTTGGTAATGGACGGGGACTGCATTATAGGTGGCATTACATATTATACAAGACATGTTTATAACCTCTAATGTCAAAGCAGCTCTGCACATTTTCTTGAGATTATTTTCGCACCATTTCTGCTTTATTTATGATGGATATAGTGATCAGGATGTATGAGGTTTCCACCCGACAGAGACGATATATAGCTAAAATCTAAAATAACACAGATGCTTTCCCGCTTTTAATGGATTAACAGGTGAGTCAGAGTGCAGGTAAAAATATATATTAATCTTTTTTTCATGCATTATCATCTCAATATCATGAATATACGTATAATGTATGGTTTAAAGCTACATCGTCCTTTGTGCCTGTGTGGTCTGGACTTTGTGTTGCTATAGCATCCAGAGGAACTTCAGCAAGCCTGACGCTGCACAGTATTACTTATTATCACATAGAAGCAATATCAAGCGTTTAGTCGCCCTGTGTATCCTGGTCTCTTGTGACATACTAACTCCTACAGCTGGGAAACATTATCTTGCCTCTTCACTGAGAGTGTTCCAGCTTCTGTCAGCCCTGCTGATTACTTCATTATTTCAACTCACTACAGCTGAGACAGGGAGACGGTCGCTAATCACGACCCTCCAACTGCGTCAAACTAAAACACACAATGATACACAAGTGGACTGATTTGCTCAGACTTTCTTTTTTTTCCATCATCATCATCGTGTAAGGATAAAAGGAGAATGAGGGGGTAAGCAGGAGAGGGATTATATAAGAGTAAATGTTCTCTTTGAAGCATTATCTACGAACAAAAGAGCCTCAATTGACGTCAAGTAGAACCTGGCTGATGCGACCCATCCCTGGTGAGTGCCATACAATCAGGGAGGCATTGTACCTAGAGTGGTACCATCTCCCGCCTGGTCATTAGGCAAATGGAGATGCTCTGTGGGAAACCGGAGTCTAATTTGAGGTGATCTTTCATCAAGCCCAAGCTATTGTATGTCATCTTTACTGTCACCTCAATTCAAAGATCCAGCTCCGCTCAGTCCACGGGACCTCATGCCCTATACTGGCTGCTCAATGTTGTTGTAATCTAAGTCAGATGCACAAATAAATCAGTCCATGTGCAATATGACGGACAGAGGAGCAAACAAACCCACAGAGGACACGAGCAATAACCCTTTAACTGAATGTTGGCTCTTTAATTCACCTTACTGGATGTCAGGAACCTCTGGAAGGGAGAGCAGCACATTTCGAGGCAGATGCTTTCATATGAACTCCATGCAGGATACTGCCTCCTGCAATTACAGGGACTATTCTCTATAATGATTGTAGTGAGGTAAACAGAATTAATCATGATTATAACACAAAATTGCTTGGAGGTGGCTTGCAGAGAGGAAAAAGGAGAGAAAAGGCTGTGAGTGAACATTAGCTTTGCCCCCCCACCCCCTCCCCTCCCAAACTCCTAAATAGGTGATTTATAGTAGCCATTAAAAGTGAGGGGCAGGCCACACATCTCATTACACAAGTTGGATTGTTTATGGGTGGTAGACAAGGTGCGCCTCTGCTCTTAGGAACGAGGTTATTCAATCAAGTCCTGATGCTTCATGTGTTAGGTCATACTAACAACTCTGAAGGCATTTCAAATAACCTGCTGCAGGGCACACACTCCTCCTTACACAAACGAGATACAAGGCACAAAGTGAATAAAAGAGCTGAATATGAGGAGACATTACAAAGGGATGTTGCGTCATACTATGACAGGGCTTCAGGCGTACTGCCTCTAAATAGCCACCCCCATGTCTGATCATGTTTATTGTCTTCAACCATCTGCAGCTGATAACCCTTGACTGAACAAGCTGTTAGTTGCCCCATGTGGGAGTGCAGAGAAATAGTGTCAGCTATGCCTTCCTGTCAAGAGGGTACTACGGGTGTCCATACAATGGGCAGTTTCGCAGGCAGCTGAGTCCTGACGTCCAACGGTGGACAGCAACATGAGACAAGGGTTAAATATCTGCTAAAAGGTTTCCTGACAAGATGCTACTCTGTGATCAAAAGGATCTGCTGTTTCCATTTCCGATGCACCCGTTGTCTGTTTGATAGGCAGTATTTATTGGATAAAAAAAAAAAATCACTTTCTGTTTTGTTTGATACGTTATTGATGCTCTCCTTTAATTTGCTATGCATATTTATGCATTTGTTCGACATTGTGACCACTTATTGAGAGGACATCCTTTTCTGAGACCAGAGCCTAAACTACTAAATTCTGCTAAAATAATTTTTCAAAATAAGAAAATATCATGAGTATACAAAACAGGGGGTCAGCAGAGTTACTACAGGAGGCCCGGCAAATCTTTGTGTGATAGGAACTTGAACCCTACCGTCCCTATTAGGCAACATTTGCCGAAAATAGCAGATCTACAAGCTCACAATGCGTTGTGAGCTTGTAGATCTGCCATTTCTGCCGAAGAAGTTTGGTGTAGAGGAAAAAAAGAGCAGACCAAGTACAGAGCCAAAGGTCAAGTTTACAAAGTATTGAGGGTTTAATAGACCAAATGTGTTTACCAACATTGAGACTGGATGCACAGGTGATTGTTTCATGCAATCAATTCTCAACCTGTTGTTTCGGGGTGCACCCCAACCCCCTCTTGTGTGTTGGCTAGTGCTGCGCGCCCAAAGCGAGACCTGACAGAATGGGTTTAATTTGCAACCAGTATGGTGTCGTCTGTTAAGGGGTCTATTGGTTAAATATGATTATGACAATTATTGACAGCGTGGCTGTCAATAATAGCTGATGCAGCATATCCACAGCCTAGAGAACAACAAAGGAGATTTTTTTTAATGCCTGTGACATTTAAGGTAATTAGGTGGTGTTAGTAAAAATGAGAGCCATTTGTCTCTGTTAAAGAGCTTAGCAGAAGACAAGGAGAATGCCTTTGTCAGCTCAAGAAAAAAACTGAACAAACATGAACTAGGACAATAACAAAAAATTATCCACTCAGGGGTGCAAAGACACAATTCTCAGTGTTTAACAGAAGCATCATTGCGCAGTATCATGTTGAAGAATAAGAGGGATCATCAGTTTATTCTCTCTGATATCAACCTTATAAACAGGACAAAGACTCTGTGACTTTGAGTTCTGTATGGGGAGATGCTTCTGGAATTAAAAGAAGAAAAAGAAAAACATGTGCCTGAGTAGGTGTTAAGCTAAAAGGGAGCAGACACAACGTGTCTATTTCAGCAGTGGTGGAGAGTTGACTGTACCAAACAACAATTTCGAGGTCATTTTACTTCTCTTGAGTGTCTAAAATTTTCAGAGGCAAAAAAGTTACCTTGTAGATTTAGATTATTATTACAAAACATACATTAAACAATTAAGCCCTATTTTTTTTTTATATAATTTTTATCCCTCGATTTTGTAACCCTTTTTTTCACCCGGTGCCAATTTGATAAGTGATCCTGGGCACTACACTCCCCCCACCAGCCTAGGGAGGCCAGGGCCGAGCTCATGCCTCCTTCAATGCATGAGAGCCAACTGACCTTCTTGTCACCTGACAGGGGGGAGTTTCCCTGGTTGGACGTAGCGCGTGGAAGGAACACGTTATTCTAACCAGTTCCCTTCCCCTCCATCAGGCGCCCCGGCTGACCAGGGGGGGGCAGTATAGTGACCAGGATTACTGCATGTTTTTGTGAGGGTATTAACTACCCTAGGAGACACGGGGAGAACATGCAAACTCCACACAGAGTAGGCCCTTTCGCCAACCCCACCCAGGGTATGGGCGCTGATGACGTGGAGGAGAAGACACGCCCCCAGCACCCACAGCGTCCCCGGCGGGAATCGAACCCAGGACCTTCCGTGCCCCTCCAAGCCCTATTTTTAATATTTTATAATGTGTTTATTCAAAAATAACCAATCTACAAGCTCACAACGTGTCGTGCGCTTGTATTTCTGCTATTTTCAAAAGGTTTTTCTACTTTCGAAAGTTAATTCGTTTTCTGATCTTATAGCAATCATTTATCATGTCCCTCCAGATATCTGCAGGGGGTTCCTCCATAAATCTCCTGCTAAAGTAGTTTGATCATTCATGTTGGGGAGGTCGACTAGGGCTGACCTTCAGGCTGCGGACAGACAGACAGTCTAGAGTCTAAACACCAAGTGAAAAGCGTGACTCACCTGAGGGGCAAAGCCATAAAAATGTATCCAACGAGTCAACGCAACGAGGCACAGAGTCGACCCTAATGCTTAATTTATGCTTAATTTAAACCATAAAATAGCTGATCTGCAAGCTTACAGTACAACACATCACGGCGCAAGCTTGTAGACCATAGTCGTCCCACAAAGTATAAAATCAGACTAAAAGCTGCTCTGTGGTGCGAAGGGGGACACGACATTCACAGCCAGGTGACCGGGATGCCTTTGCTAATGCTGTTATTTGGCCAACACAAAACAGTACCCAGAGGGTGCAACACAGCGTGCAAATAGTGCCCTAAATCAATTCAATCCTCTGGAAAGAGCAAACCTATTTTGGGTGATTGACGCAAATATGATTGGTCAATTAACCTATCAATCACACTATTAAGGTCTGTCATTATGAATCAGCCTTGATGGGCGGGCTGGGATTAGACACTAATGCATGTTGGGCTCATTAGACCCTACTGTTCTCAGCAGATCCTTCCAGACCCAAATCAATGAAGTGTACATTTTAAAAGGCACTACAAACAACGGTGGTCTTTGAAGCATGGAGGTCAATGAGATGCCACCGCCCTCTCAAATTTCCTTGGAGAGTGATCGTGAATAGGACAAGGCCGCTTTTACCTGCCAAAGTTGCTGTCAGATGAATCATGATGTCACTTCATAATGACAAAATAATAATAATATTAATGAATGTAATTAATATGTAGGTTTTAATCGTGTGTAAATAAAGGTTGTACGATTACTGTACATGCCATGGCCTATAAAAAATATCCTGCAATTACAATTTCCCACAAGGGAGAACGTTTTGTGCCTGGCCTATCTCTCACACATTTATGTAGGCATGCATGTGTGTGTGTGTGGACTGTGTGGACACGCATGCACACACACGCACGCGCACACGCACACGCACACGCACACGCACACACACACACACACACACACACACACACACACACACACACACACACACACACACACGCGGTAAACCAAAGAATAAAGTGCTGCCACGTGGCATATCTCATTTGGTACAGTACACATAAAGGCGAATGTGTCCTCGGCAGCAAATAAGCACACTTTGAAATCCTGAGTGTTCTTTTCATTCCGCGAGTAAGAAAAAGAGACCCCTTTACGAGTCCATTTGGTTAAACACATTTTACAGTCTCAGATTTAAATCACACACTCATGATTTTAAAGTGTACAGTTCCTTTACAAGCGCCTGGACTACATTGAAATAGACACAAACTGACACCGGTACTTAGCCTACAAGCATTTTTCCGATGATCCCCCTGATGCGTCGTGAAAGCCAGAACAAAGCTCTGAAACTTGTAGGCACTGCACTTGTGAAATCCTGAGTGTCAATTCAACTCAGAGCGTAAAAAATTACCTTCAGAGTTAAATGCACACTGGGGATTTAGCAGTGTACAAAATGTGCTCTTGGCGGCCTTCCCGTGGAACAGCACGCACAGCTCAGGGAACGGATCTGTATTTTCTCCGATGAAATGATCCTATTTTGAATGGTCCTCTGTGGTAATAAGGTCATTTGTCTTGTGCAGAAGGAGAAGGGATCTATAGTTGTCACAGACACTCTGGAGCTGAAGACAGATGCGAGAGACTATAAAGCTTAATTTATGCTTCGCCCGTACGCCAAAAATAGC
This sequence comes from Gymnoscopelus braueri, assembly GCF_963280865.1. Taxonomy (NCBI): domain Eukaryota; kingdom Metazoa; phylum Chordata; class Actinopteri; order Myctophiformes; family Myctophidae; genus Gymnoscopelus; species Gymnoscopelus braueri. Next base: position 20,354,784 of record NC_137625.1, read on the forward strand.
CGACTGACAAGCTCACAACGTGTTGCGGATGCAACCTGTTGTGAGCATTGTAAGTCGTTTATTTCCGGTGCGCAAAACCGGCAGATGACAAAGTGTAACTCAGGCTTTAGTCTAGCTCTAGCAAAGAGAGCTATATACTGTGGTCTTTTCCCACTCCTACCTAACTCATTTTGCACATTAAAAAGGTATAAAAAGCCAACAGTATTACATACTGTACACAGAAAGAACAGAGGCTGCAGACATCAATGAACATGGTTGTTATGTGGTAATTTACTGCAGTGGTTCTCAAACTTTTTCATGTGGACCCCCAAATGTATATGTATTTGGCTGCGGACCCCCATCTGAAAATATATACAACATACAACATATATTGGATCAATTGGAACTTTTCTCCCCATTTCCTGGAAACTAACATTTATGGACATACAAGGTGTCCACCCGACAACAATGACATCGTATACGTACTGTATGTGTCCCCCGTCAAAAACACACTGGACTAAATGAGTGTCTGTTTCCTCCAAGATGAGGATCTGATGTGAAAAGAAGATGGTGCAATAACGCACCCCTACAATCATGCTCTAATATACATCATACAAATGAGCTGATTGTTCCGTAGATAGGCAAGCTCCTGCTGTTCAGTGTATACACTAGCTCCACCGTCATGTGGTGTTTTATGGCTTCCATAGTGCTTTAGGGCTGTTTCTGTTATCACTTGCTGGTGACTGGCAATCATCTTATATAAATAGTCAAACTGAGCTCTGACACTACAGGCTATAGCACAGCTACAATGCACATTTTTGTTTGTATTGGGTATTATGTGCAGCGTGTGTGTTTGTGTTTGTGTGTGTGTGTGTGTGTGTGTGTGCGCGTGTACGTGCGTGTGTGCTTGTATTACTATACTTGTGAGGGCCAAATGTCCCCACAAGTATAGTAGAATTTGAAACATAGACATTGTGAGGACAATCCTGGTCCTCTCAAGAGAAATGTTTGTTTTAATGTTAAAACTGATTTTACGATTAGTAAAATATTCAGGTTGGGGTTAGGGTTAGGATTAGACATATAGAGGTTAGGTTTAGGGGTTAAAGTTAGAGTTTTCCCTATTTTATACTTACTGTAGTTGTGCGGTGATATCACGCACAGAAAAATTGCAGATCTACAATCTCGAGCTTGTAGATCTGCTATTTGTCAGCTATTTTCCAATATCCTCACAAGTATAGTTCAGTCAGACAACTCTTGGATTGGATTAGAATATATATTTATTGAGCAAGCTTGAGCATAGATATAGGAAGCATAAAAAAGCATAGTTTGGCGTCAGGATCTGAATCCATTCACTCCCTGTAAGAATAACATTTTAATAAATGTTACATGCCAAATAGCATTTACAGGGAATGAATAAAGACCCCCACGGGGATCTAGAAACAGAGCCTACAGGTGGATGCCGGGGAGGCGGTGGGATGAGACTATTCATGGTCAGCAGCATACGTAGGCAAGCAAGGGCAGCAGATCCGGCAGGATCTCAGCAGCAGAGCAGCATCAGTGTCGGCACGTCATCGCAGCAGAAGAGCGCAACCAGACTGAACAGGTAGGCAGAGCATTACTTATAACCCACCGACCAGGAGAAGAGTGCATGTGACTTAGTCACCTGATCGGTTAGCACAATCCCTTGAGTTGCCTGGCCTGAACTAGCTCCGTAAACTGCGCCTCATTACTACAAGTGTGTGTGTGTGTGTGTGTGTGTGTGTGTGTGTGTGTGTGCATGCGTGCACGTGCGTGTGTGCATGCGTGCACACACACTCACTCACTCACTCGGGTCACACTGAATTAATATTATGATTTGCATGGTTGAGGCAGGGGTGAGCGCGTTGTCACAGCTATAGTCGGAATCCGATTATCATACAGGGATCACTGTCGTCATGGAAACCAAGTATGGTGGCGTGGTGTGAAGACTTCTTTTTTGTCGTCCCTTTACACATTGTGGAATGTTGGGAATTAGTGTGAAAAAGCAGCTCCCTTAAAATAGATAGCTAACGAATTTGTCGTCTCACCTCAGTGCGCTACCAAAGCGTTGATGCTTCACGCTCCTGGGCGTAATTTTGGATAATGATGTTCATGTCATTTAATACTTCCTGAAATAATTGCATCACATGGATGCATATATACAGTGTGTGTGTGTGTGTGTGTGTGTGTGTGTATGTACATGAAAAGTATTAACAAGTGCTTGTAACTAAATAATAACTACATTAGATCCATTGGAACACAGGTTGTTTCCTGAAAAGTAACAGTTTTGGACATACAGTACGAGGTTTCCACCCGAAAGCAACAATATATATTTACATAATGGGTTGATTTGCATGTCTACATACTGTACAGTAACACTTGACTTGTAGAGCTAAGACGGGCTGGCACAAACATGGCGTATAAGTTGTGTCATAATCGGGGGAATCCAGGGAAAAAATTGGTTGATTGTGCGACATACGGTTCAAGAGTTATAGGCTGTTATATGGGCTGTTGTAGCGCCAACAAGAGGAGATTAGAAAAATCCTTGGCTTAGTGACAATGTGCGTGCAAAGTTGTTTCCCAGCAATCGGGCGCTGTATTCATGATGTGTGGCATTTTGTGCAAAACCGCTACCCCCCCACAAACTTTGGAAGCCAATCATAGCCAATCGGAATGGAATATGAGAAATGTGACGGATACGTCTTGATCACATGACAAGTACTACAGAGACGTAGTCTGTTGTAATGTATACCGATTCGCGCGAGGTTTGGACAAAAGCTGTAGTAGTTTCTAGAAAAAAAATCTCATGGTGGCGCTATAACTGGCCGATTTGAAAAACAATTGGGTGGAGATTCTTTCATGGCCAACTGGGAGTGTGCGTGCAAAGTTTCTCACCGATCAGTCCAGCGGTGCTTGTAGCATGTCGCGCAAAACGGGCCCCTCCAGCTAACTTTGAAAGCCAATCGTAGTCAATCGGAATATAATCCGAAAACTCTGACAGATTCATCTTGATTACATGAGATAATGAGCAGTTTGGACAACGCAACATGGCGGAAAACCTAATAATAACGTAATATCCAAAATATGTTTTGCAAAAATCTGGTGGTGCTATATTGATTGATTGATAGATTTTTCTTTATTAAAGTGTCATGCTTCCAAAGGAAGCCCAGCCCATATGGACTTACAGGACATATGCTATAAGGTGAAAAAGGTAGAGGTTCCGCTCTGGCCTCCAGGGAGTGGGTGTGCACAGTTTCACACCGATCGGTCCAAAGCTGCACACACACACAGACACACAGACACACGGACGGACGGACGGACGGACGGACGGACGGACGGACGGACGGACGGACGGACAGACAGACAGGGTGAAAACATAGTCTGGGCCACGCCTTCGATGTATTGACTTAAGACAATGTCTTTAGAAAACTGTTGCTCACATAGACGTTTCACTTTGGTCAATATAACCTCTAAAATACTGAACGATTTTGTGCATCAAATCTCGAGTATGGATTTGTGGTTGCAATAAATGGCAACTGTCAACTTCAGAGGATGTGCAAGAATCAATTCAAACTCAGCTGCAAAGGGCTGCCAAAACAAGATCTGTAAACAATGTTTGGGTAGATAAGGCCCAGGGCTAGAACGTCTCAGAAACCCTCATTATGCACGTCTCCAGAATGAGGCAGGAGGAGGGAAGTAGCTAGCAGGGACCACTCTCCACACGGAGGAGTGGAGGGGAGACACAGGTGGAGGCGAGAGCTGGCCAGAAAGCCTGAGACAAGGCTGTATGGAGGAGATAAATGAATGTGTCTTGGCCACACCAGGAGAGGACAGCCATCTGCGGCCACATGCTGCAAAGTTTATCTTCTGGAGTGAACACTTTGTTTCTTCCACCAGTCTCTCTCCATGTTTCCTTCCGGTCATGTGTCTTTGCCACTTTGTCTGCCTTCTGTAAATCCCCAACACAACATTTCTGTTTTAATCGAATGTGGCTTGAGACTTAATTAGAGTCTTGTCGCAGCTCTAAATCATTACAGTTTGTGAACGTGACTGGCCATGCTGTTCATTACCCTCTCAAGATTTTACCGCTTCACGAATTGAGATTAACAAACAAATGAAGCACACGTTATTAAGTTTGGATTCTCGCACGGTGTCGCCAAGAGTTTTGTTTAATGACCACCTGAGGGAAAATATCAGTTATGGACAGCTTGCATGTGCATTAACAAAGAGGATGACACGCTGGAGAAATTCTAGCAATAATGAGCGCACAGCACCGCATTGATAATCAGCACACAACAACAAAGCAAACAACTTTGCATTTATGCATCAGAAGGACAGTGGGCGTCTGGGGTATGAATTCTATGAAGCAAGGCAATGTGATACTCTGTCATGTGTCGGGGAAGCGGAACTCAAGGTCACGCCCCCGTCCCGCCTGTGCAGCGCTGCCTCAGGGGGCCGCCGAACAGCTCCCAACCCACCCTGGTAAACACAACGACACACAATATGCCTGTGCACATAAACAACAAAAGACGTGTCACTTCAAGTGCTGTCATCCTTCACCAGCATGACACAAAAGATGAAATATAGCTCATATACTGTACTATACTGTCAGAATGACAATAACGTGCACAGAGGCCCTCTGTGACAAACGTGATTTTTTTTTCTTTCTTTTTTTCGTAAATATTTTTTATACCTCGTCATATGACAAAAAGTACAAATGTAACGAAAATAGCCGAAAACAGTGGAACATTTTGTAACATTTTCACTTTTAATGGGTATGTACCCAATAGGAACGCGGTTAAAGGGGTATTTCACTTTACAACACTTCTGGGGTTCATTTTAACGCCTACTCTGGCTTTTGAGGGCACCCCAGACAGTTTTTTATTGAATCAAGCAACATAAAAACTTATGGGGTGCACTCAAAAGCCAGAGAACACATTGAAATGACCCTGATGTGTTTTAAAGTCAAATACGCCTTTAAGTCTGTCTGTGGGTTTTATAAATATTTAACCAATGAAAAGTATTAACAAGAGCTTGTGACTAAATAACCACACTCGCTCCATTGGAACACACGTTATTTAGTAAATTTTCTGAAAAGTTAGTTTTAATGGTTTCCACTCAACAGCGTCAATGTGCTTGCGCTGCCTGAAGGTCGTTTCAGACGGGGAGCGGCCGAGGCGCTTATGTAATTCATTTTCAATGAGAGGCAGGCGATTATTTGGGACGTGAAGAGATGTTGAGGGGCGGAGAATTCTCGCGCTTGTGCTCGTTTGTGCACACGCGGGCGACAAGAGCTGGATTGTGGTGAGCAGTAGCGGTAGTTTTCACTCTACATTAAATATCAGCTTATAGAGCTGCTATTTTTGCAGAATATTTGCCAGAATAGGAACAGTGGTATTTTTCAAATTGCAAAAAGAGTGTATCCCCACCCCTCAAAGTTCCCGCTCCAAAAGAGCCACAACCCTTGTATCTTACTGTACCATTAACAAAAAAGACAATACATACAAATAAGACACAGTTACACTGAAAGTTTTAAGAAAAATTCGAAGAAATTAAATAAAATAAAAAAGAGGATAAAAACAAAAGTACACGAGTAGAATATGTATCATTAAATAAAAATAAAAAACATAAATACAATTACAGTGGGGTCTGTATTATGGGTCAGTAATGTAAGCAGCATTCATCCTCTCTATATGTTAAAAAAAAGGTTGGCAGATGGTGTAAAATTTCAGAGCACACCCCTAATTTTCTCCAAAGTCAAATGATGCATAAGATCATTAACCCATGATTTAAAAGTTAAGGAACGCTAGTATTCAAGTGGTTAAAAAGTTACTGGCCTTTGCAGCCGTGGGAAAGTGATTGTATTGATACAGCATGCAGGCAAATGTTGACATAAATGACTAAATCACAAAGCCAGTCATCTTTATTAATAGCACTATAGTGTAGCTTGTTGAGCTGATATGATATTATGGTGATATTATGGTGTAATTGAGCATGTATGTGTGCACCAAGCGTGTATATGTATGTATATGTGCCCGTGTGCCCGTGTGTGTCTGTGTGTATGTGTGTTGTGTGTGTGTGTGTGTGTGTGTGTGTGTGTGTGTGTGTGTGTGTGTGTGTGTGTGTGTGTGTGTGTGTGTGTGTGTGCGTGCGTGTGCGCGCGCGCATTTGTGATTCTGTTTACTGCAGTAGTGCATTCTCCAGGGTATAATTCCACCTACTATGTTTCCCCAGAGTTGAGATACATGTGTGGCATTATTTACTTTATTTAAATAGCAAAGCTTAGAGAGACAGGAAGCCGAGGCGAGGGCAGAGTCAGGGGAAACAGGGAGAGATGATGGGAGTTGTATTCTGACTCACAAGGAGCATGTGTTTAGTGCAACTGTGTGCAAAAGGCACAATGGTGTTCCTTGACAGAAGTCCAGGTGCCTTGGGATTTTGAGACAACCACACATTATTATGCAATATACAGTATATACAATTATACAAAAAGTTATAAATTATGTTTTAAATATGTAATATATCAGTACTTTGGTGTGCACTCATTTCCCAATGCAGATGCAAATTCTATATCCTAAAAAAATATATTTATTTTAACCACTTTCAACCTGGCATCCCTATTCTGGGCATGTCATACACAAGTGAAAATGGATTTATTTTTTTGTTGTTGTTTTTTTACACAATTAAAAAAAAAGTAGCAAACATATCTAATAAAGAAAAACATCACATGGATGCAACTGGGACGTATCATCAGTGTTGTAGCCTGGGGTCATCGGCTGTTTCAGGTCTCGCAACATACAACATACACCCTCGCCCAGGTGACCCAGCCAGGGTTGATCAAGCCCCGACTTACATCCCAGTAGCTAGTACCCACGGTCAGTCCTATAGGGAAATACAGGGCCACTCAGTCCGCTTCTCCGGAAGTACTCTGCCGGGACTCGGGGAGGCTCTGGCACGTGGAGGGACTAGGCTCTGTGGGTTGTCTCCTGGCCAGGCTCCTCCTTCGTCTCACCAGGTCCAGGACCTGAGCGCTGCGCCAGATCCTGGACCTAGATCTAGATCTACAGTAGCCTCCAAGATTACAATTCTGTATTGTCTGAATACAGATTTTGACCATTTGCCCATTGGTGTGCTTTGGCACAAAAAGTTTGGCACTATCAGGCACCACAGACGCTAATTATAAAATATTTTATACAGATTAAACTCATACTGTGTAACAATTAAACACATTCTTTTTAATATAATGTTTCACTGTATTTTACACTATATTTTCCCACAACCATTCCCCATATATATATATATATATATATATATATATATATATTTTTTTTTTCAGTGACAACTTCTTTAAACACGATTAAACACCCTGTCGGGTGATAAGAAGCGGCTTGCTAGCTCTCATGCATTGAAGGAGGCATGAGCTCAGCTCTAGGCTCTCCCTTGGCTGGCAGAGAGAGTGTAGCGCCCAGGATTACTTAGACAATTGGCACTGGGTGAAAAAAACGGGTTAGAAAATCGTGGGAAAAACAGAAAGACAGCAGCTTCTTCCAGTGGTGAAATGCTCCTTTAAGGGTGAAGCTTACCGTCTGCTAGCATTTCACAATGCACAAGAATGTGTTGTGCATCATTTACCAATACAAGAATACCAATATATGCACTAATACAAATGCTCAAATCTTTACACTTAAGTTGACATAATAAATAAAGGCAATAAGACCAAAACTATTGGACTATAGGTTTGACAGTATCCAATGAGCAATGAACGATCATAATCTACTGTCTCGTTCAGTGTGGGGAACACACTCCTTCTGCATCATGGGTAATTTGTGTCTCCCAGGAGGACTATATCATATCAGAAGCCAGCAAGGTTATTTATAATGACAGTTATGGCACAGAGAGAGAAGACAGAGAGAGAGAGAGAGAGAGAGAGAGAGAGAGAGAGAGAGAGAGAGAGAGAGAGAGAGAGAGAGAGAGAGAGAGAGAGAGAGAGAGAGAGAGAGAGAGAGAGAGGACAGAGGAGAGAGAGGGGAGAGAGAGAGAGAGAGAGAGAGAGAGAGAGAGAGAGAGAGAGAGAGAGAGAGAGAGAGAGAGAGAGAGAGAGAGAGAGAGAGAGAGAGAGAGACAGAGAGAAGACAGAGGGAGAGAGAGGGGAGAGAGAGAGAGAGAGAGAGAGAGAGAGAGAGAGAGAGAAGACAGAGGGAGAGAGAGAAGACAGAGGGAGAGAGAGAGAGAGAGAGAGAGAGAAGAGAGAGAGAGAGAGAGAGAGAGAGAGAGAGAGAGAGAGAGAGAGAGACCCCCGCTCTCTCTAGAGTGGGGTAGGATGGTGGAAGTGAAAGATATAATTTTGCTATAGGGAGAAGAGTACCTCGGCTCAAATGAGGACAATAGAATTAGGTCCATGAAGTGTTATTAAAGAGCGTTTCCCTGTACTTGCTTACTGCAAGTCCACAAGCTCCCACTGGTTAATGACACCGTTTCCCCAGGGTTTCAAGTTTATTATCTGCTCTCAAACAGCCTTGGGCGATGACAGAGGGTGTTAAAGGGATACTTCACTTTAGGGCCGGGGACACATTTAAAAAAAATATTAAAAATAAATGAAAAAAGTTATGGAAAATTCATGGCCCCCTCACGCATTAGAGTGTCCTACTAATGTGTGAGGGGGCCATGAATTTTCCATAACTTTTTTCATTTATTTTTAATATTTTTTTTAAATGTGTCCCCGGCCCGAAAGTGAAGTATCCCTTTAAACATGAGAGCTATCCCTCACAGCGAGGCATTTTGGGGTACTAGATTATTGTCAGGTAGGAGGGTGGATATGTGTCTTTATTTTGTATTATTCATTTGTTCATTTGGCTTGAAGTTTTGAGTAACAATCTTTCCCACCAACAAAAAAAAATATTCTTTGACTTTGGCAGCAGGTGAAGGTGATGACAGATGAATAATGCATGAGCTAAATCTGGTGCCGTTAATCACAGTGATGTCGCACTTCGCTGCAATCCCTCCCCTTTCACAAGTCCTCCCCTTTCCCTCTGAGCGCCAAACGGTTGATGTTGAACTGAGTGGAGGCACAGGATAGACAGACAGACAGACAGACAGACAGACAGACAGACAGACAGACAGACAGACAGACAGACAGACAGACAGACAGAGACAGAGAGAAAGATAGGAACAGAATTCCCTTATTCTTCACCAGTTAACCGTGGTTCATTTGAAATGCATCGCAAGCTGGGGAGGGAGTTCTCAAAAGGGAAATGAAAAGCCACTGATTGCATTTTGCCTGCCTTTCAAATCCTCCCTTTAGGAAAGACTTTGTCCTCACCAAGAGAAAGCCCAAGGAGAATGTGCATTTATAGGAACGCAGAGGCTTTGTGCATAGGCCACCTGCCACTGAAAGCCATTTTCTCTCCATTCAGCATTAACAGACACCTAGCCTTTATAAAATACTGTCTCTCTCTTTATCAGCCATGCGCAGGAAGAGAAACAGTACATTGTAAACTGCACGTTTGTAATGTAGGCACACGGTATCTTTGCACATGTGTACAATGTACAAAGTGTATAAAGTACAGTATGTTCATGCACTGCACTGCTTGTAAACCCTGTTTAATCTTCATCCACTTAAGCCCTACATACTTCATTGTACGACAAACAGCAAAAAAAAAATCGACATACAAGCAAAGAACACATGTCACAATGCAACACGTTGTGAGCTTATAGAGCTGCTATTTTCACTATAAATTCTAATTAAACTTTTGATATGCCAAAAATACAGACGCCAGAGCTGGACCTCAGCTGCCAAATCTTATTAAAGTCATATTGTACTGTGTAACATGAATTTTAGTAGTCCGTTTTACACCCCTTGTAGCTCCGTTCTCATTACAGTGATTGTCTGTGACGCTGTCGACGCTGAAAAAGAAATGCTGCAGGGTCCTATAGTGCCCGAGGATATTTTGGAAAGCAACTACAAGTTGTCAGAAACTGTACTCAGAACTGCAAAATACGAACGTCCATGGATGTTGTGTTGCTGAACAGCTAGAAAGAGAATAGTGTGGAAATAGACCTTGGAACAGTTGTTGAATGATAGCAACAGGAGTTGTGACAAGACCCCTGCTGTGAAGCTAACACTCTATGGTCCAAATACAAGTTTTACTGTACAAGTGGATAGATCAGAAATGATTTTGAACATATTTGAACTAAAATATCTATTATAGTGTCAATGGCCATTGGCCAGACTCTAGGGCAGATGACACTCTCCTGTGCCATACATACAGTATATACTGTATCTCTGGCACTTTGACTGTTTGCAATGGATTAATACAAAAAAGAATTCACATTACATTTCACTCCATTAAAGTACTGCACTGTTACAGTATGCCTTACCACAGATGCACAATGTGGCCAAAGGGTTTTCAGCACATATTGTGTACAGTAATTAAATACAGCCTTAGTAAATTAGGCGCAAGTAGTTCCACACATGTGGCCACAGTGCATTCTCTGAACAGCCCACAGTAAAATTATGTAACACTGAACGTGTAAAAATGTACCTGTAATGTACTGTGTAGTAATTCTGGATGCTCGTCATGTAGAAGTGACGGAATGTGGACTCAAGGCATCAGCCTTTCCAGACTTTACATAAAACCTCAGATCTGTTTGACACATGAGTAGATATTCAGTTTAAGATATTTTGCATCTTCAGATGTATTTCGGCTTCTTCCCCTGTTCTTGTAATACTGGACACACATCTGTTGAACCTGGGCTTTGCTTTTCTGCGTTTACCATGCAACTATTGGTAACACAGGTGCTGTTGCTATGCAACGATTAAAAAAGGTTGAAGTGTGCCACTCTTGAAATGTATGTAGGTTTCAGCATGCTGTGAGCTGCACAGCCAACAGGTGCTGTCAACAATGGCGGGTCCTGGTCTTTGTAAACAGTGAGAACGAGGAAAGCTGGTGGTGTAAAAAAAGAGGTCCCTGTGGAATCAAAGATGCAGCAGTGGAAACTAGCTCTACATTTCCACTCAGGTCACAGTCGGCGGGCCACTGATTTACACAGCACAGTGACAAGGACGACAGCTGCAATGTACCAGCATGGAAAATATAACCCCATTTCTACCTCTCATCCTCTGCCTCTCTCCCTCCCTCCCTCATCCCCTCTTTTCCCTCCAGTCCAATTCACCTCAGCTCTCTTCTGTCTTTGCCCCACCTCCTCCTGCCTTTGATGTGTGCAGCTGGCTGACATTAGGTTGCTCTGCTGAAAGGAGGGTTTAGCACTGGACATCCGGACAGAGTCACATAGACCTTTGCATTAAATGACCGCTGGCCAGCGGTCGGAGTACACTCCGAGGACCGCTTAGGAAAGAAATCACAAAGCATGTGGAATCTCTCCAGAGCGCCTCAGTTTGACACGAGGAAATTAGCCCGCGGCGGCAACAGCAATGGCTGTCTAAATTGCCATACATGTGGATGTCTGCCTTTCTGCCTGACTGGACTGGACATGTCCACACATGCAATGCCCTGAGTGGGCTGTTATCGCACCGGGCCAGTTCCCTCTACTTTTAGGTTCCATCCAACACACGGCTCGCACAAACGGCGACGTGCTCCTTGAGAGAAAAACCACCACCCCACCACGGGTACACGACACTGACAGCTAGACAAACGGGGGCAGGGGGAGAGGAGAGGACTGGTGTAGAGAAGGGAGGGGAGGGGTACTGAATGGATGAATGCTTCCGAGTCCATGGTTGCACTGAGCTGAACAAACAGCCTGTTTGCCTCGTGTACAGACCATGTTATTAACACGCCATTGGCGGACACTTAACTCATGCCTATTCAATTATGCAAATACATACACGTAATGACCCTGGCTACGTCTGCCATGCTGTGTCAATTACAGGACATACGTAGGGGTACAGCAAAGAGAAGGGTGACGGGTCATTTGCTGTCCACTATTGATAGCAGAAGCCTTAGAGCTTTGATGCCTCACTGCTTGTGAGGTTCCTTAAAGGCACTGCCAATGAACAAGCCGACCGCAGAGATTTCTGGTTCTTGAGGACCACGCAAGTGAGGCACAAAATCAATACAATGATGTGAGTTTTGACTCATGTGACCTCTTATCTTTACAACTTTTCTGGTAAGCGGTTTCCAACACTACCGCACCGGCAGTGAGAGCTTCCGCGTGGACGGAATCTACAAGGGATCCATACATACTGTAGTCCCGTGAGCCATACTGCCAAAGCTCAGAAGTTCAAAGCCAACTTTCATCTATTACGGCAAATAGAAATAACCCATTTGATTTCTGTCTCACAGTGAGTGGACATCTTGCCATGTTCACCAGCACCACACTTGCACATGTCACGTAAATATGACAGAGGGTGATGTAAAGACAAGCAATAGAATACCCGCCCATGTCAGATGAATGAAGGTTTTATTGCATTTATCAAGGCATGAAGAATTTGTATCATATAATAAATCTTGGTCGTGCAATGGCTGCAATTTAAACATGCCATGCATGTAGGTACATAGTAAAAATATGCATTAAAATCAATAAGGTGGCTCGACAAATCCATACGTGACTCATATATCACATCTAATACAGCCAGAGCAGATTAAATACATTGATTTGGTGTGAAATGAAGCATGTTACTATGTCAGGAGTGTTCATCTTGGGTGCATAGTACGCTCTTGCTAGAAAAATTACAGCAAAGCGGAAAAAAAAAGTCACTTGACAAAACAATACAGTGTGACAGTTCTGTCAAGATCAGTGAGGATCAACAAGTCTCTTCCTAAGCTACAGCCAGAGCATTTACTGGAGCATTTACTGTTTCCATTGAATGGCATTGCTTTGGCCTCATAATTGATAATAATACAATAAAACACAGTTTCTCAACCAGTAGTCCATGGCATAATCACAGGTGGTCGTTGGGAAAATGTTTTAAAATGTAAAAAAGATATCTAAATAGTGAAAACAAAAATATGTTTAAATCATATTTCATACGTCTATCAAATGTAAGAAAATGTTTGAACTAATAGGTGTCTGGGGGTAAAAAAGCTTGAAATGAAATATTGTCTGTTAAGGGCTTGATATACGTGCACCCATAATACCCGATTTACAAGCTCACAACAGGTTGCACCACAACGTGGTGTGAGCTTGTAGTTTGGCTATTTTCAGTGTGTGACACCAGCAAAGAACTAAGTATAAATTCAGCTTTAAGTTCATTGATCTTAAACTAGCCTAGTTTAACATTAATTATATTAATTAATTAATTAATTAATTAACTGATTGATTATTATTCATGAATAATCGTAAAAAAATGAATTTCTCCATTAGGCCATATTTGACTGCACATTTGTCATAAACTGTGAGCCACTTTGGTTCATAATTTTTTTATACCCTTTCCTAATGCCTCCAATTCTGTCAGGTAAGTTGAGCAGCATTGTAACAAGGGCTGCATCGTCGTATTTGCTATACTCCAGCCAATCTCACGTTGTCACATTGACTGACTATACGTCGCTGTCCAGAAGAGGTGGTGCTGACATTTCACACCACTCTGCTTTTTGCCATGTTTACCCTGCAGGCAGTACCAACAAGAGCTACTGAACGCTGTCCATGGTCCTGAATCAGTGGCACTGTGTGAGCCAGTCCAACGTGAGTGGTGTTTCAGAATTAACAGTAAAACACTACTTACTCTAAGCTCCACACCCTCTTTGCGTTGGAGCATTTGCATGTGAGAGTTGGCATCTTGAATGCTTGCCTGAAATGGATATAAATAATGACATGGGTTCGGGCTAGATCTTACTAATACTGTATCAGATCAAACATGCGGTTTGTAGCCAATTGTATCCCACACTAGATGCCTGATGGCAGACCACGAAGCACTGACATTAAGCAGACAAAATACATTTCCTGTCCCTTCTGTAATCGACCAATTTAAATTCCACACTGCAGCACTGCAACCTTACATTAAAATCCAGGTATTGTAAAGGTGCATCCGGTGGGAATGCAGTGTGAAAGGAACAGCTGATCCTTAGCTCAGGAGAGGCCCGACCCCTTTCTGTCCTGTTTTTCCCCCTGGAGTAGGAGGGCCAGCCAATCAGAGTGGATGAGGTAGTGAGTCACGGAGAGAGCGGACTGTATCCAGTAGAGCGGAAGGAGAGAAGGCCTCGTGCTGCCACTCTGGTCAACAAAGCTGAAACGGGCATGGGTCAGAGCTTTGGCTCACACAAACCCTCATGCACACAAATGAGCCTTGCCTGTGGCGTGTATGCCTCTTTGACAACGAAACCACAGGTATAATATGAAAAGATTTTTCCGCCTTTCATGATGAACATCACTCGTCGTCACCTTGATTCCTCTCGCCATCTACAGGATTTATGACACGAGGCATTGCGTCTTGTCACCCGTTCATAACTCACCAAACACCCATACTAATGCTAGAAGGTTGTGGGAAGGTCAACACATGATCTAGATTCAAATCCAGTATGGGGTGCACTGTGCCTGAGCGACATATCTGTAGGCTGAATAGCCTCTAGATAAACAAAAACCCTGTACGATGTAAATGAGAGTCAGAGACTCATTAACTATTGATGCAATGGGAGATCTCACAGCTGGATACACACACACACGCGCACACACACACACACACACGCACACACACACACAATCAAACACACAGTACGTGTAGGACCAATCAATCACAATCACACAACAGTTGCTCAAACACCTAAATGTTCACAGTACATCAAAGAACGTAACCAAAATGTCCTCATTGAAAATGTATCTCACTGATTATGTTCCATAAATTATACGAATTTACAGATTGACAATAGCCTGAATGAGAGGTCAAAGGCAAATATTCAGCTGCTATTACCTTAACCACTGTTGGAACTAGAAATCCAAAGGAGAATATGTGAATAGGCTGGAATAGCCTTTGTGCAAGAATAAAGGATTTGAAAGGTTGCGAGGGGGGAAACAAAGAGAAGAATTTAAAATCAATTTAAATCCGGCTGAATTGATAGAGTACATGTTTGGAAAAGACTTCGGGCCGTGGCTTGGCTTGCTTATTCCAGTGGCAGACAATACAATCAAATAGACAGGAGCTGCTTGAAGTTGCCACAATCAGCCATCCGTCACAGCGTCTCATGTTTTCCAAATGAGTAGGAAAACTGTGTATATTATTAACAGCGGGAGGGCTTTGTTCAGCTTCCAGTGTCTTTGTTTAATAGGAATGTTGCAATAACATTACCCTACAGTACGTAGTATGTACTGTATTGATACAGTACGTAGGGGTGGATGAATGGATGAAGGGAGAGAGGGATGGATGGATGGAGGTTGGGGGTGGTATCAAGGGAGGATGGGACAATAACGATAAGGAATGACAAAAGAGAAATAAAAAAGAACAGTCAATGCATGTTATTTGATTACTCCACAAGTTTCGACTAAATGGTGCATGCGTGCGTGCGTCAGGGAGGGCTGCGAATGATCTCTGCCTGGGAGCGAGCCTTTCCATAGGGCAGCAAGACACAAAACGTACGACACACCAAATCCATCTACAGCACAACTGCTAAATATGGAATGTCTTTCCTGACTGTAGTCCTGCCAGTGCTGCTGAGCCCAGCCAGCAGGAGCACCAGTAGATCTGGAGCTTGGCCCAGCCCTAGGGTAGGGAATTTGCTTAGTCCAGCTTCTCGCCAATCCTATCAACTCTGCCTGACACATACTGTACAAAATACATCCGCACACACAGTGGACCTTACAGGTTCACAGTCACACTTTCAGAGTGAAATACGACACTCTGGATTTCACTGTGCATCTAGCAATATTTTAATCCAGCTTTTCAGGAGCTGAGGGAAATTAACCATGTCAATGATGTGGTTCATGGTATTTCAAAGAAGGAGAGCTAAGGGGATATAACTTCACACTCCAACATGAGGGCAAAGGGAATGTAATAGTAAGAACAGAGGAATTAAAGGCACCTTTAATAGCGTCGGTTTGCCTTTTACATTTTTTTATTTTGTTCTTGACAATTCTTTTTCCTCCTCAGTGCTTTTCCTTTCAGTCTTCACCCTCAGTGGACATTCCCTGACATTCCCTTACATTTATCATCAAGATGAGGATCTATGAAAAAAACACTGCCTCCTCCTATATAACTTGACTCTTGCAAAATTGAGATTGTGATTTATACTTACTGACATACTGTGTACACACACGCACGCACGCACGCACACACACACACACACACGCATTTGCGTGCAAAAAAGCACTTATTACCCTCTCCAACCCTAGGTGTTCCATGCATGAATTCCATTTTTAAAGCAGTGATGGAGACGAGAGCTATTTTCCAGGGAACCGGCAAGCAATTATTCAGCACATCCACACTGTCAGCACTCTCTCCCCCGTACAGTAAGCCCCTCTTAGCGGAGAAGACCCCTGTTTTCCTCCCTCTTACCTGGCAGCACGCTGCTTTGCCTGGGTCCTCCTCACAGCGTAGGAAGGGTTCTGACAAGTTTCGGTGGTGGTGGGGGTGGGGCCGAGGGATCTGGGACCTAGAAAAGCTCAGCAAGGTCCCTTTCACACGACGCCGGTTCAGGAAGCGCTCACGACCACACGCTCACACACCCAGGCAACAGCTCCAGCAAGCGGCTCTGATTCCCTCTCTTTTGCAAGCTCTCTCCCTCCCTCTCTTTCCTCCGTGACACTCGCCTCCACTCTTCCCGCCCACCTACTCCAGCACCCTCCCCCCCTCTCTCTCTCTCTGTCTCTCTCGTTTTTTTCTCTCTCGCTCGCTCTCCTGTCACACACACACACACACACACACACACACACACACACACACACACACACACACACACACACACACACACACACACACACACACACACACACACACACACACACACACACACACACACACACACACACAGTACACATACC
Organism: Gymnoscopelus braueri; assembly: GCF_963280865.1. Lineage (NCBI taxonomy): Eukaryota > Metazoa > Chordata > Actinopteri > Myctophiformes > Myctophidae > Gymnoscopelus > Gymnoscopelus braueri. Next base: position 20,371,704 of record NC_137625.1, read on the forward strand.
CTCTGTATCTCTGTAGTGTTTTCTGACATTATCCACCCACTTGTGCCTTCTGGTCCATTGAAACAAGTGCCCACCTATGGCCCTCTTTCATAGCCATATATTATCGATTCTCACGCTTGTTTTCACGGAGAATTGCATGTTCTGTACGGAGGCAGACAATGTGAAGGCAAAACTCACCACAAGTTACAGTAAGTAACAGTGATTAATAATCAATATGAATAATATGTTCAGATACACAATGATTTCTGTGCGAGTATAGTAACCGTAGCGGCTTATTCCGTTACATAAGTACAAGCCAATTGTACACACACACACCTCTATCTCCCTGCTTTCTACCGATTCTATAGCATTGGATGCTACTCACGTCCCCTTCCACAGACAGTTTGTCAAGGGCATTCCCAGAGTAAGTGTGGGCTAATGCCGTGCCTCAAGGCGCTGCCTGGCATCCCTGCAACACTCAAGCTCAACCAAATGTGGCACTCGGCTCTCCCAGGGAGGGGGCAGCAGATGCCAGGGCAACGAAGACCAGCAGCAACATTCTAAAGTCTGCTTTAGAATGTGAAAATGAAGTGTGAAAATGTTTGAAAGATTTAGAAAATGTTTGTGTATAATGACCTGCCCAAAATAGGAACGCCAGGTTGAAAGTAACCTTAAACCCATGCCTAAACTTAATGTACTTCTGCCCTTTATAGGGTAAGGGTTTCCACAGAAGCATTTGGCTACCTGTCGGCTACAGCCAAAGTTGTGTAGAATTGTTAGTTTTAACACTAAAAATTTATGTGTTCAGAATGGAAATCTAACGCTGAATGTGGTATTCTGCTTCAGCGGCGAGGTTCAATGCCTTGTTTATGGAGAGGAGGGAATGCTGCTTTCCTCACCGTGGCGGGAGGCAGACCCAGCAAAAAGTGTAGCAGCATTATTTGCGAAAAGTTCACCTTTGCCACTGTTGCTGTGTGTGTTGCTGTCAGAACGAAATTTGGGAATCAAATATGATTCGAAAATGAAAAAAATGAATATTCTTTGAATGCTGAAATTGCCATTAGAATGTTGTTTTAAATTTTTGTTTGTAATTGTTTAAATTTTTTCATAAATGTACTGAGTAACAAATCGTCACGCATGATCAACAATAAAGTTTGAGTGCATGCACTGCACACAGAAAGTTAATATGAACGTCATCGCTGGCACACCAGTGACGCCACCCAATGAGACTGTGTTGTGCACGCTCAGCCGCGCGCCTGTGTGTGTGGTCACGCTGAGACTGTGACAGACCACGCTGGTTCAGCGCAGAGGCAGGCAAGACTCCTCCCTCCCTTTCCCCCTATAAACTTCCCTTGAAAGTTACGTTTAAGAAACTTTCATAAGTATGACAACAGTGAAAGTTTTTATGAAACATTGTTTACTCTGTCCGTCGCTACAACGTGGACTTGTGGCTATCAGTGCTTGGGACGGTGGATGGAGAGCCCGCTCTCGTTAGGAAACGTACAGCCTGCGGAACGGTGGCTGGCTCTTGCTATGATAGTAACATCCATCTTAAAGTAGCTACTACACACCCACCGTAAGTGAGAAAGTGGGTAAAGCACAGCCGCTTACAAATCACCTGCCATGTTGTGAAAATGATAAGCGACAATGTGCACATGTGCTCGGTGGTTCCAACACACAAAAGCTTAAAACCAGTGAAAATTAAGAGGTAATTCCACTCACCAAACATCAAAATCACACTGATAAACCAGTGGAGTATATTCCACGTACTGTAGTGAGAGGACGAACTGCAGGGCCAACGTCGATAGCCACTGGCCAGGTTACTCAACGGGGCGCGTGAAAAGACGTGCGGTAAGAAAGTGTAGCCTAATATTACTCTCCTCCTTCAAAAAATCCGAAAATGAACCTAAATTAAAGCCATAACCCTTAACTAATATGTTGTAGTTGGTTTCACTATTTTGTTTAGCCTGTTATAGCATTTGTATGCGTGCACGTGGGTGTTTATTATTGTACAACTATATATTATTTTATATAATTATATATCATATACAATTTTAGCATTGCAATTTGAATGGGATTATAGAGGAAAACTGACAGCACTACTGTACACGACACTTGAGATGGATAGAAACGGACTACTATATGGAAGTACCAAAGTGTCACAGAGTGTCTTTACTTCTGCTCCCTGCTTGTGAGCTCTCCTGCTGGGCACATGCTGCTGGCTTTGAGCCGCCTGGAGCAGCAGAGCTCTTGCAGGACCACAATTTGCTTAATCACGAGGGTGTTACTCATACATCGGACACACCCATTTAGCGGAAAAACACAGCAGTAGAAATCGCTGGTGCTACTGGTGTGAATTCAGCGTAAGGCACTGGTTACACGTCTTTTCAATGCGGCATTTGACTTCTGATCATGCCAGTCCGCTTTAAATGCTCAATGTTTTCTCGAGAAAGACCAGTCCTCAAAAAGTCAATGTTGCTGGCGTTATGACCCACAGAGGCAGTAGATCACATGCCGAGGTGGAGCTGGTTCAGCTCATCCAATGGATTTTACACTCACTCAACACTTATGGACTTACTCGGGTCCTCAACAATACATCCGCCAAGTGTGAAGTTGGGTGAATAATTTGCAGAATTTGCGTCGCGTCATATGCAGAGATGCAGTATTTCAATTAAATGTATTTAAAATACATATTTAATTGCTTTTGAGTATTTTGTCATTTGTATTGTGCATGCTGACAGTAGGCCAAGGAACCTAAATTCTTGAATATTTTAATCGTTAAACAAAAAATTGGTAATTTATAATCACAGAACAATCTTCTATCTAGGCTATGGGATAAGCATTCTGCCAGGCTAATTAAACTAATTAAAGCAAGTTTAAGCATTTATGTTCATCAACTATGTAATGTTTTACAATGTGTCCTATTTGAAACAGATACAGTACAGCAACAGAAAATTCAGTGAGTTCTGTGAATTCAGTGGGCTGCTCTCTCCTCAACAAAACGCATGTGGTACGGGCTCTGGCTGCAGTACCATTACAAAATAATATAAATATAAAGAAAAGAAGGAGGCTGTCTCTTGCACCAAGAGCCATTTTTCTGGACGTACCTATTCTGTGGGAACACAACATCAGTTCACAAATCAGAACAGGCATGTCATTGAAGTGTCAAGCCTGGACCCATGTCATGTCATGTCTGACCACAAAAGTCACATTGAAAAGACAACCTCACCTGTTTATGCGTATCCACTGTATTCCCTCTGCTTCCCCACCTAATCTCCAGCCAGGTCAATTCTACCTGAACCGAATGTGTTGCTTTCTGTATGTTACCTAAAGACTAATAAAAGGGCTTATTAATATGCAACATTTTATATTTAGAGCTACAGTACAAGGTGAAACCTTAGATGTGAACAGATGTTTTGTCTGTGTGTGGGTGTTTATGTGTGTGTATTTGCAACCTAGTCAACACACTTTGGATATAGTCAGTATGCAAACACACTACACACATGTATGTACGTACATACAGTACACACACACACACACACACACACACACACACACACACACACACACACACACACACACACACACACACACACACACACACACACACACACACACACACACACACACACACACACACACACACACACACACACACACACACACACACACACACAGGGACCTGCGTAAAGCCTGACAGACACATAGCCAGGGCAGAGGCAAGGTAAACAAGGAGCCTGTGTTAATGATTACCAACTAACACCCTGGCTGGTCACTGCACAGCTTGCTCCTCAGTACACAAGCTTTGGTTCACTGGCTCTGTGTGTGTGTGTGTGTGTGTGTGTGTGTGTGTGTGTGTGTGTGTGTGTGTGTGTGTGTGTGTGTGTGTGTGTGTGTGTGTGTGTGTGTGTGTGTGTGTGTGTGTGTGTGTGTGTGTGTGTGTGTGTGTGTGTGTGTGTGTGTGGTGTGTGTGTGTGTGTGTGTGTGTGTGTGTGTGTGTGTGTCTGTACTGTATATGTCTGTATATCTGTGTTTTTTGCATAGACATCGTGAGATCGATAAATGGGCAAGGAGATGTGGCCTGAGCAGATTTAAAACCCAGCAGCCTCACGGGTTGACCCTAATGAGAGAGAGAAGATGTGCATCCATGCTGAGCGGTGCAGGTCATCTTCTTTGGAGATTATCCACAACAAAGTCAGCTAACCATACACGTCGGCACCACAGAAGCCATTCGCTATCACAGTCTGTGCCCTGCAAACCGTGAACATGTCCAGCTTATCTTCATTGCAAACACACATACTGCCTGGAAGGGAATTTTGCCAAACCAATCTCTACCACGGAAAAATAACACGCTGTACATCAGGGTCATGATAGCATGACTACTATATGATGATAGCTGTCCGAACACTTAGACACAATAGCATCCCTGTTCTGGGAAGGTCATAATAGGCAAACATTTGGTGAAAATAGCTTTGATTCAATACTTTATTAACAAGTTTGTTAACAGTACAGGTAGTACAGTCAAGGTTATGCTAAAAGTAAAATACAAAAAGCCCAAGGGGGCTTGTTTCCATTGTGGTCCATTGTACTCAATTCATCAGTGAGTAAAACATATAATACATACAATACAATCTAAAAGCTAACAATTTCTCACAACGTTATGAGCTTGTACAGTTGAATGTCTATTTTTGGTGAAGAGATTTGGTGTAGAGGGAAAAAAGGAGGAGACCAAGTATAGACCCTATGGGGACTCTATTCTACAAAGTACTGCACAGGTGTTAAGCGGTTAATGGACATGAAGAATTGTTAATGGCAAAATGGGCACTGAAGGTAATGATTACTGCTCCCTAGAGGTAGGGAGGACAGGAGATAACCAACATTTTAAAGGCAAGGAAATGGCCATATTTAAAAAGGCCATATCTTAGTGTTCACAGACAGAACACATGAATGCTGGATAAGGTCATCTTTAAAGTCATAATCAACGTATCTCTCAATGCACAAAGGCAGACAACCCCCTGCCCCCCACCGGTAGTCAGGCGCCTTCTATGACCCACCTCAGAGGCAAGCACCAGCTCAAATGAACACTCACCGATGCACGACACACCAACCATAGCAGACACACCAACCATAGCAGACACACCGACCATAGCAAACACACCGACCATAGCAAACTCACCGAGCATAGCAGACACACTCACCATAGCAAACACACCGACCATAGCAAACACACCGGCCATAGCAAACACACCGACCATAACAGACACACCAACCATAGCAGACACACCGACCATAGCAGACACACCGACCATAGCAGACACACCAACCATAGCAGACACAGCAACCATAGCAAACTCACCGAGCATAGCAGACACACCAACCATAGCAGACACAGCAGACACAGCAACCATAGCAAACTCACCGAGCATAGCAGACACACCGACCATACTGTAGCAGAATAAGAAGAGAGCAAGGCTTTAGTACACATCAACACAGGTAAAGCAGCATGGCTGGATGGAATTCCAGGGTGGGTCTACAGAGCATGTGCCACACAGCTAGCAGGAGTTTGTATGGATATTTTCAACCAATCCCTCCGTAAAAACGAAGTCCCATCTTGCTCTAAATCAGCAATAATAGTTCTGGTGCCGAAAACGTGCAAGGTCACTGGGCTAAATGACTGGCGACTTGAAGCATTCACACCATACATGGGCAACTGGTGGCCCGGGGGCCACATGCGGCCCCCACCTTCACTTAATGCGGCCCGCAGGTTCAGCTGTTACAAATTTCTCTTGTCTTTTTTATGTTCAATGTATTTGTATTTAAATTCATAAAGTTAACATAAGTACTGTACTGTATAACTAAATGCATTTTAAATTAAATACAAATGTTACTTTTCAGGATTTCAATTCAAAAATAGCACACAAAAAATCAGGATACCAATTCAAAAATAGCAGATCTACAAGCTCAAAACGCGTCGCAGCTTGTAGATCTGCTATTTTTGCTACTTTTGTGTGACATAGAATGGCGAAGTACGGAATTCATTTACGAAAAAAGTACAGAGATAAGAGGTGTCTAGCCGACAGTATATGCAATGTGGCCCTCTGGAGTGAGTGTGGAAATATAGTGGCCCTCTCCATCATCAAAGTTGCCCACCCCTGATTCACACCAATAGTGAGAAAATGAATTGGTGACACCCACCAATTCGCCTACCGGCAAAACAGATCCACAGACGATGCCATTGCAACAACACTACACACCGCCATATCACACCTCGAGAAAGACAAGTCCTATGTTACAGTGACTGTGTTTACATGGACAATATTTCTTCATTCAGAATAAAATAAATTATAAATTCAGATCAGCTATTCCAACTTAACTGTTTACATGGATGGACGCTAAATAAAAGTATCCTGGTTTACATGCCTCAAAGCATTTAATTGCAATATTACTTTTGACATAATGGCGAAGTACGGAATTCATTTACGAAAAAAGTTAAAATACAGAGATAAGAGGTGTCTAGCCGACAGTATATGCAATGTGGCCCTCTGGAGTGAGTGTGGAAATATAGTGGCCCTCTCCATCATCAAAGTTGCCCACCCCTGATTCACACCAATAGTGAGAAAATGAATTGGTGACACCCACCAATTCGCCTACCGGCAAAAGAGATCCACAGACGATGCCATTGCAACAACACTACACACCGCCATATCACACCTCGAGAAAGACAAGTCCTATGTTACAGTGACTGTGTTTACATGGACAATATTTCTTCATTCAGAATAAAATAAATTTAAATTTCAGATCAGCTATTCCAACTTAACTGTTTACATGGATGGACGCTAAATAAAAGTATCCTAGTTTAAAGCCTCAAAGCATTTAATTGCAATATTACTTTTGACATGCACAAAGTGGATGCCTGTTTTTGTTTCTGTCAATTTTCCAACATGGACCCTAATATTCCACTTATATTCAGAATGCCAGCTCAATCAGAATAAAAATGCCTCATGTAAACACGTCAATTGGAAGAGAATATTCCGATCAGGTCCGATCGGAAGGAATTTTCATTCTAGTTGAGAGTGGTGGTATAAACCTTTGGATATTCAGATCAACAGCAAAACATCATAAACACGTTTACGACTGTTTCTCTCTGGTTGTTATTACTTCATTATTTTCGTGCATCATTGCATGTTTGTTAATAGTGTTAAATTAAAGTATTAGAATAATATCATCGGCAGCATAGCACAGCTTAGTACCTTCTTGGTTCTTCTTGGTCACCTCCTCTGGGATAATATACCTCACTATTAACGTGCATAATTTCACGAATGAGCATCGCATGTGTAATTTAGACATTTGCTTAATTAGAAAAAACGCAAATAGCCGACGGCACGGTGTAGGTCCAAGAAAATGTACAGGAAAAAAAACAGGCAGAACCACTTTGTGCGTGTCAAAAGTTATATTCTGCTTTGAGGCATGTAAACGAGTATTTATTTAGCACTTACTTTTATTTAGCGTCCAAGTAAATAGTAGTTTAAGACCACACAAAATGTTCACAGAATACGTTTACATTCTTGACATCGACAATCTAGGAGAAAGAACCTAAGGCACAGCGCATCCTTTTTGGCACCTTAAAGCGCTAGACAGGTGCCTTTGGCACCCTAAAATACGCTGGTGTATAAATATTGTTTACCATCTTTTTTTCCTTTTTCCTTTCCTTTAATTGCTATGACTTGCTGCTGCAAATGGCTGAAGGAAGCCGAACAAAAATAAGTTTTACTCTTGTACCTGTACACAAGAACCTTGAACCTTGAACCTTAATATTTCGTCCAGAAGAAAGTGAACATTTCCTGGACAATTACCAGAGGTAAGTGGAATCAAATCCTGGGAGAGCTGCTTATGTACAGAACCTATTAAATCCCCACTTCTGCAACACATTTTGCTTCGCTAATTGGCTGTTGGGGCCTTCTGACTGGTGGCTGTTTTGTTGTAGTCTGCTGCTGTCTCTGGGGTGGGACTGTACCCATAGCAACCATTGCTTGTGCCAGTTAATCAGCAACGTCATCCTGAATTTATCTTTCACTGGATGTTCCTTGAAGAATACAGTAAGAAGCCTTCAGGGATGGAGTCCTTATGCTTGATGGAAGCCAAACCCTCTTTTATGTCCATACTTTCTTCTCTTTTGACCTTCCCCTTCTGCAGACTGTGTAACAAAACCACCAACCATCACCTACAGCAGTGGTTCTCAACCAGTGGTCCGGGGACCACCAGTGGTCCTTGGGGAGGTTCCAGGTGGTCCCCAGCTAAATGATGGAGAGTTGGTAACCATATGGACCTTCCTTTATAGAAGACCCGTAAGAGTCCATTTGGTTTCATTTTACGCTCAAGAGTTCAAATAATTGTTATTCATCTGCAATACTTACCGGTAATTTACAAGAAGTCTACACAATTAGAGAATGTAGAAGAATTGTTATTTTGATCAATGTTTGCCTGTGATATCTCCTATGGTACCAACATCAATACAGCATGGATTTGTGGACAAAATGTTATCCAGCGATAACAAAATATTCTAAGTTTATATAGAGAGTCTAAATCTCATCATGGTGGTTCCGTGGCTCAAATGCCAAATAAATAATGGACCTTGAAATGAAAATGGTTGAAAACCACTGACCTACAGTACAGTATATTTCAGAATTGCATCAGCTCTGTGGTTATTTGTCTGCTCTCATTTTCATTTTCACTAAGGGCATTTGAACCCAAATTGTAAAAAAAAAATCATAAAAATAGTGCATGTATATTTTAGCACCACTTCTGAATGGATAGGCACATATAGATTTACACGGTCATTGGTTCCCAAACACTGGTTCCAAAACACTGGGTCGGGACCCATTTATGGGTCACGGACACATTTTTATGGGTCACGACTATCAAAATGTATGTATTTTGATAGTATTTGATTTGATGATAAATTCAATGGTGCAAGTAAAAATTCAATATGGCTTCTAGTTTTCAAGATGGCGACCATTTTCGACAAAAAAAAATCACAGTTTTCTGTCGTAATTTGATCAGAGTTTCAACCAGATGTAGAGTCCAAGGTATAAGCAGTATTTTTGATCTACATTACAACGTTGTAATCAATGTCAATTAGTTGACATTCTTTTTATAAGAGAGATGTCAAAGCACAACCAGGGCACACTGGTGACAACACTGCTGTGAGACTCATGAGGTTTAGTGGCAGCAGTTAACTCACTGTAGTTGTAGTCTACCAACTATAGTTCTACTATAGGGAACTAGCTCAAGCGGGGTTGAGGAGATGACTCGTAGGGAAGTAAATTGGGTATCACACTCTGTGATGATATGGTCAAGAAGAGGAGCAGCCATGTCTCATCTGATGTACTCTTCTATGGTTTAGGAAGAGCAGGAAGAAAGGCCAAACTCGCAGGCAATCAAAAAGTGTGATCCTATGTTCTACCTGAATGGTCACAAAATGCTCAATTAGCCTGAACCCTTACTGTGACTGTGACAGACTGTGACTCAAATGACAGGTGAGAATTATCAGCCTGGTCAAAGCGGTGGACAGTCACAGTACACTTGAGTACTGTACTTAAAGGAGTAGTTCACCCAAAAAATGACTTATTTTCTATTAATTACACACCCCCATGAAGCCTTGAATTCATGGAGATTTGGGATACAACTAGGTTCAAACAAATTGCTCTACACTTAGCCCAATCGTTCATCCAGTGCCATTAAGTCCAGTGCGATCTGTAACCATCCGGGTAATAGCAGCCTCATTACCCTTGACTCAGCCACTTTCCTGCACTGGCACACCCTGTTAATTCAGGGGTGGTTATCTAACTACAATACTACAACTAACTAACTATAAACTAGTAGTTTGTGTATATACAGGGCTAATGAGATAGCATTTGGGACACTAAATTATACTATAACTACAGTTAGCAGACTACTACAGTGAGTACACTACTTGGCCGACACTGAAACCATGCTGAAGGCCCGTTCAAAGTCCCTAGATGGGTCTAAAACGTGCGTCAGGGGGTGAGGGATTCCGTCCGTTCTTTACGGACGCATGCATAGTCGCTCACGTTATTTAGGGGTTCTTTTATTTATTTTAAAGTGTACAGGCGTAATACACCTATTCATCCGCTAGATGGCCACTAGTATGTACCGCCGTACCCATAATGTTGCCATGTCTACTTATTATAAGCGACTTTGGGCTTATTTTTCTGTAAAGTTGCTTGTAAACAAACAAGCAATTTTGTATTGGTGGTTGCGGTTTTATTTGGGCTTGTTTCTAAAGTGTAGTTGCTTATTTGGGCCAATTATTATTTAAACCAGTGATTCTCAAACATATATTGTAGATCTGCTATATCCTAGTCGATTCTTTTGGGCTTGTTTTCATAGACCTGGTTGCTTATTTCTCTCACAAAACCTGGCAACACAGCCAGCTGGCATTAGCGCAGCTAACAACATGAAGCTACCATTGTAGCATCTAGCCAAAACAACGCAATAAAAGACACAAACTAGTCCACAAACTAGACAAAAACAATGGTTGTCTACAAAACGTGAATTTCGACCCCTACTGCACTGTGCTATATATGCTATATATTGTCACAGACCGTGGATCGACGGGTCTAAGTACATTTACTCAAGTACTTCCACCAACCAACGTGGGTCTTTTTTTGGAGAAAGAGGGCCAGAGGAAAACTTTTTTTCCTTATACTGCCAACGGGCTCCACTGGTACTACAGGCAATGTACAAACGAACGTACGTCGGCCTGACGGTGAATGTCGACTGCACGGATGGAAATCCTGGAGCCGTAAGTGACGGAGGGGGAGACAAAAACGACAACGCAAGGAGCACTGGCGCTCGTTACGTATCCTTACGTCCGACTATGAATGATACTTGAGTCTCACAACCAATGATGTCACCAGTGTGCCCTGGTTGTGCTTTGACATCACTCTCTTATAAAAAGAATGTCAACCAATTGACATTAATAACAACATTTTATGTAGATCGAAAGACTTCTTAGAGTGTAATATACACTTAACCAGTGTTGCCTCCTTTATAAAGTAGGTTCATCCTCCAGGGAGCATAAATGTATTCAGCAAGTTTCATATCAGATCCTGTCTGGGAGTAAAGTGTTGGATGAATGGACAAACTGACCAACATATCCATCCTTTGCACGTGCCTCTAGCTGGGCTAAAAACACACTTTTGTACTTGGCACAGGTAGCCAGCCGTCTTTCATTCTGATCAAAATAAATGGATGGCAGACCTCTCCAGTGATGACAAAAAAAGAAAATAAAAAGCCTCTCAGTGGCCAAGCCAAAGGAAAGAAAGAAAAGAGGGACAGCACAGATCAACAGGGCGAGGGAGGGAATGAAAAGGGCAAAATGGCATTTTGAAGAAAGAGGCTTTGAAATAGAAAGAGGGCGGACAAAAGGGACAATTTCCTAAATGTCAAGAACATTTGAATCGTCACCTTTGAACACTATAAATTGCTGGTCTCATTCAGCTGTTCAGCCACTAAGAGAGAGAGAGAGAGAGAGAGAGAGAGAGAGAGAGAGAGAGAGAGAGAGAGAGAGAGAGAGAGAGAGAGAGAGAGAGAGAGAGAGAGAGAGAGAGAGAGAGAGAATGTTATGATGACCGAAAGAAAGGGAAGTATCTTGTCTAACTTATCTTTGATGTAAACTCATGCTGTAACGTTGCCCTCCTTCATCCTTCCAAGGTCGTTGCGGTTTAGAGTGACACTAGAAACATGCATACAATATGACCATTCTAGACCCTAAAAGGTATTGAATTCTCTGAATATAACATAATACAAACTCTAAAAAAAAACAATCTTTGACCTATAGAGGATTCTGGGTACACAGAGTTCCTTCCCTCTGAAAGACAAGAGATGCCAACTTCCTAGTAGCTCAATTACAGACATTACATCCGTCCCCCCATCTGTCTGTCTGTCTGTCTGTCTGTCTGTCTGTCTGTCTGTCTGTCTGTCTGTCTGTCTGTCTGTCTCTCTCGCTGCCATCCTCTCTTGTGTTCCAGCAGGCAGCAGGAAGCTGTCAGCTCTCAGTTACATTTCTATTGTGGATAAGAGGCCCTTCTAATGTGTGTAGCTCTTCAGAATAGCAGGCCAGTTCCTTTCAGAAAATGCAGGTGCTCTTTTTATAACTGCTTAGGCACTGACACACTCATGCAGATACTGTATGAGCATGCACGTGTGTTTGTGCGCACGCACACACGCACACGCACACACACACACACACACACACACACACACACACACACACACAGACACACACACACACACACACACACACACACACACACACACACACACACACACACACACACACACACACACACACACACACACACACACACACACACACACACACACACACACACTACAGTATGCATGCATACACAGCACCTGTTGATGCATGGCAACAGCAAAAATGGCAGCGGAAGGGAGGTAAATGCGAGGGTAAATGTCACATTGTCGAAGCGCAGATATTAAATAATAGGACTTCATTTTCTCTGAGCGAACAATTATAGCTTTCATTTGAATGTGAGGCTGATGACGGCAGCTTTCCAAATATCTCAAAGCCTGATCAACTCTGCTGGACCATCCTTATCATGTCTCTCTCTCTTTCTCTAATAACACAGTTGTTGCTGCTGATAGCAATCCCCAATACATTAATCAGCCGGCAGGCTAAGCCTGGGAGGTAGAAACTGTATGACGCGCACATTAAAAGGACTCACGTCCAAACGAAAGTTTAAAATGCTCTTACTTCAGTGTCACCAAATGTTACAATACGTTTCCAATAAATATATGTAATAAATATGTGCAAAGAAATAAGTTAACAGTGAGCTAAAATACGAAATGCAGTCAACAAAATATATCACTCCCAGCTCACCCTACCCCCATGGTCAAACCAGCCTTAAGGTGAGCAGGTGAGGAGCATTACTTGTAGCCGCTGGAGGCCACCCACAGAGACACTCCCACCATCAAGGTGCCAATGCGGTGCTTACATCTATCACATATCAATCAGTGCCCAAAAACAAATACAAAAGCCCATTTGGCTCCTACACCAGTCACCACACCCAGCAGGTGCTGTTCCTCTGAGGTCTCATCTTATTCATCCCAGCAGTGTTAATTAAGATATTCTCATGGAGTGATGAGAGGCCCCTTTGACCTGAGAATCCCCATGCCTCGTCGTGCAGGGGAGGAGGGAGCGACGTGAGTGGAATTCATCGGGAGTGGTGTACATGCTGTCATCCACTCTGACAAAATCAGGCAGACAATAAGACATGCACGCGCAAACATGAAAACACATGCTAAATGTCCGGGTGTGGCCTCACACACACACACACACACACACACACACACACACACACACACACACACACACACACACACACACACACACACACACACACACACACACACACACACACACACACACACACACACACTCCATATTAAGCCATGGACAGGGGCTCTGAGCATCATTTTTGCAGGGCAGGATGGTGTGTTTTGGAAGAGCCAGATCTGAAATGCGAGGAGAGAGTGCCCCGGGCTGGCTCTGTGTGGGAGACTCAGAGGGGGGATTAGTGGGGGATTTAGAAAGCAGTAATTACCCCTATAGCTGCCCGTGGAGGGCCTGGTAATTAAATTACCTTAGCATCCCTGTCACTGCCCGTCCATACAGACTCTTCAAGGTCACACAGATAAGTTAACCCCCAAATTTGAAGAATATGTGATTTTTTTCCCCACGCCATTGTCACACACCAGTTACCTCGCATACACTCATATCAGTGGTACGCTTGCTCAGCGTGAAATATGGAAATGCACGGCAGGGGAAAAAAGGTTGTGCTCATATCCATATGAAAACTAGCGTCGGCAGTCACACTAGATAACTTATTTTTCCTGTGATGCGATGTATGAGTGTATGAGTCATGGAGGGTCTGCTTGATGATGCAAGACCAACTGGAGAGGTTTCAACAGAGATGCATTATCATGGTTGAATTGCCTGGGAATACAGAGGACAGCTCCATACTGTATGACACTAAAATACCATGATACTACTACATGGTCAAATCCTCCTAATTTATCCATTTGTAACTCGTAGAGTTTGTACACTCCAAGTTAATTTAGCACTGAGGACTTTACTGTGTATATTTTGTAGATACTGCAGAGTGATAGTTGTGACACACTGAGGGCGGGTAAGGGAGTCAAGGTTAAAGACTGACTGAGAGAGAGGGAGAGAGACAAAGAGAAGAGAGAGGGAGCGACAGCAAGAGAGAGAGAGAGACAGCTACAGGGGGTGAGAGTGAAAGAGCTTAGAGTGTGTGTGTGTGTGTGTGTGTGTGTGTGTGTGTGTGTGTGTGTGTGTGTGTGTGTGTGTGTGTGTGTGTGTGTGTGTGTGTGTGTGTGCGCGCACACACATGTGCGTGAGTGAGAGATGGAGAGAGAGATGTGCGCGGGTGTAGCAGTTCCAGCTCCCACGCAGAGAGAGCTGTCACGATCTACCACTGAGCAGCACTCTCTCTCCTGTTCACAGACATGCGCATGCCAGACACACATGCACGCACGCACGCACGCACGCACGCACACACACACACACACGCAGTGGTACAGACATCCAATGTCACAGCTACGGTAAATGCTGGGATTACAGTGCATAAAACTACAGTATAATGCATGATATAAACTATACACACAAACACACCACCCTTCAAAGCTGTAAGTAAATTCAGCTCATCGTCTTACTGTCTTACTTAAGTCTGACAAGTTGAGCCTAACGTCTATCCATGTCCATATACACTGTAAAATCCGGGAGTGTTTTTACATGTAGTTAAATTAGCTTTAACCCGTAACGTTCCAAAATGGACCTACTGTGGGTTCCGTTTTTACATGCTCCGTTTTTACATGCTCTGAGTTAAATTAACACCTGGAATTTCACAGGATGTGTAACATTAACTCATCATACCAGCACACTTATACCCGCGCGCGCACGCACACACACGCACACGCACACACACACACACACACGCACACGCACACGCACACGCACACGCACACGCACACGCACACGCACAAGCACACGCACACGCACACATTCTCAGAGATGACAGAAGGGCAGAAGGGCTGAAATACATTACCATGTTCTTAATTGCCTGCCATTCCGCTACAATTAGAGTAAATTAATCGATGTCCCTCTCTATAAATTGTGATCAGACACACTGGTCTGGTGTTTTTTGGACTCATTCAAGCTGAATGATGAAGGCTCCCTCATTGTTATCTATATACCCACAACCACAGCCCTTTATGCTTTCCGATTGGTTCCGCCTATCAGCCAACTGACAAATTAATGGTCCCAACTCCACTAGTAATGGAGGACCAATAGAACAGGGTGAAAACCTGAAAACCATTCCTGCTACCCAGGCAAGCAGAAAACCTCTGATGGACCTCTCCGTAAAATTATTTTTTGTTTGAGTCGCATAGCGCTGCCAGTTTTTAGCAGGTCTGTTCTCCTGTGTATTGGGGGCATTAGCATAAACAGGCTCAAAAGCTAATCATAAATGCGGATCATCTCTCAGTGACAGCGCAAGCCAGCGGAGGAGGTTCAGCTGTGCATCTGCCATGTCAAAGACGTTGCCTGCTTCCAAGAGACCAAGGTCGTTGCCATCAAGCTCGATGTCAAGCACTGGAGATTGCATGAAGAAATCTAATCTAAATCTTCTTAGATGTGACATACTATATGAAATTTGGGAGGGGTGGAATAAATCATTACCTGAGACAAACAAGAGAGACTAAATACATGAATAAAACAAAAAGGGGAAGAAAAATAAAATCTCCATTGGTGCTACATCATACAGCAGCAAGGTTCCTCTATTATCCATTTCATAAAGGCTATTATCACAGGAAGCATGCCCTCTATTCACTCTATCCATCCTCCGCCTATGCCAACACATCATTTATTTTCCATAGGAAGACAGTAGGACATTTCTTTTAAGCATGCCCAATTTGAGGTCTCCAAGATTTTTCCAAGAGAGGGCAATTAAATGTTTTGAATGTTGCTCACTGTTTTGTATGTGTATTATTGTCCCGATTAAATTCCAAAAATAAAAAAGCTTTGGATCAAGGTTTAATTGTAAAGATAAAATCTTGCAGATCAGATAATAACCCCCGCCCCAAAAAGTTTTACATAAATAAATATACATTTATATACACACATACTGTACACATACATACATTGTATATCCAGGGTGTTACTTCATTTGACTTACAGCATGCGCTACAAATTTGGCTCTGATCAGTCTGCAGTTTGTGAGACAGACAGACACAGTGTGTCTGCTATATATCATGTTGTAGGACCTCATCTATGAAGGCTATTTGAATGGATGTGTGCTTTGCATGTTCATGAACGCACCCTGGTTGACCTCTGTACCTGGCCGTAAACAACAGACAATGCAGTGGCGCCACTGCTTGTTAGGCAGATCTCACTGTGTCTGTCAAGTACCTGTTAGGTTGGGGCTAGGTGGGGGGGCGGGGGGGGGGGTTCTTGACAGGCAGTTGGCCAGATGTTTCATGTGAGGATTCATGATTGATGCCTCACTGTATGTTAGGAGGGGGGGAAAAACACCCTGGGGATTGCCACTCCATCCCTCCATCCTATTTGCTTTTCCTTTTTTCGTTTCATTGTCTGTGGTTACTGGAGGAAAACAAATCGGGATGGGGTGGTGGTGGTTGTGGGGTGTCGGGTGTCAGGCGGCAGTCTAGAAGCCTGTCGATCGTCAGACATGTATCACATAACAGTGCCATTACTTTCCACTACAGCCCAATGGAACACATAGAGAACATGAACAGCTGGTGGCAGATACCCTCTATAGCACCTGACGGCTGCGATGCTATCGACTTGGCAGAATTAAGCCGCTTCACGGAGCAATAATTACAACAAGAGATCTTTATCTCCACTGTGGGAAGGAGATGAGAAGAGCAGAGGGAGAGGGACGCTTGCTTTCCAAAGAACAAGCACCCAGTCACGTTGCCTCTC
The DNA here is from genome assembly GCF_963280865.1 of Gymnoscopelus braueri. NCBI lineage: Eukaryota > Metazoa > Chordata > Actinopteri > Myctophiformes > Myctophidae > Gymnoscopelus > Gymnoscopelus braueri. Next base: position 20,388,754 of record NC_137625.1, read on the forward strand.
TCAAGACACAACCCCCCTCCAGCCTGACCTAGAAGTCACCTTGATGATGTCCTTGACCATCCTTTGAGCACCACGTCCAGTAAAAATAGTTCTTTAATGGTTCTCCACAATAGTTCCTGAAAGAACGATCAGCATCCAAAGTACAATTTACAATTTAAGTGGATGGTTCTTTAAAAAAAAAAGAAAAGGTTCTACATTTGAGGGGACCTGATTTTCCATTCTAATTGACTCCATTCAGAGCCATTGCTTGGGGTGGGGGGTGGATCAAACATCCCCTATCAAGCCATTGAATTAAAATGGCTAGATCTCTTCATTTTGTCTCTGTCCTTCCATTATCATTAGGAGACGATTCCTGTAAAAGGTTAGAACGATACAAGAGGGAGGAGGTAGGTTATGTAACGTCTTTATTTAGCCGGCGTCATGGAGTGAGGTAGACTATAATGCAGTCTTCGTGCTCCCGCTGTCTAGCTAAACTAAACCACCGGGCCAAAGGCGGAGTGAGTCACAGGGAGCCAGGAACCCCGGGACTGCTTTGGTTTAACCTCGTCTGCCCTAATCGGCTCTGGTGAATTGTATTGTTTTAGCAAGGAAGATTGGGGGCCTTGTTCAGGGTTACGGGAGGAGGAAGTAGAGGCACACGCCTCCCTGCTGATCTGAACTGAACACCTCTCTGTTTTCCTCGTCCTCATTCCTCTGTCTCTGCGTGGACGGGGCACTGCCACTTTGGATATGTCATGGGCAATAAGGATGAAAAATTGGCCAGCTCTTCAGGTCCACAGTCAGAGCACCTCCACCTTCCTACGCCTGGAGGAGGCCGAGCTCCACGCTCACAAAACAAAATAGGATTTAACGAGGCCAGAATCACTCACAATGCCTCAGTAAATAGCCACTGAACCCCGCCTGAACCAACATTGGCAGTTGGATACAGACTTTAATCCATTAGGACCGGGAAAGCATCGGTGTAATTTTTTATATTTATGTGGTTATTCAAAAATAGCAGATATACAAGCTCATAGCACAGCACAGAGTGTCGCGCTATGAGCTTGTAGATCTTTTTTATTTAAAAAATATATATTTTCAGATGGGGGCCAAATACATATAATTTTGGGGGGCCCTTGACATGAAAAAGTTTGAGCACTACTGATATATAGCAAAACACTTTTTTCCAAAAAACTTAGGATTTAGAAGACATTTGTAGAATCCACAGAAGCAAAGATTTGAGTTACAAATGTTCGCTTTAAAAATATATTTCTTCACACATTTTCACGATTTTTCAAAAATAGCAGATCGACAAGCTCGTAGCACGGCACTCGGTGCCGCGCTATGAGCTTGTAGATCTGCTATTCTTGAATAGCCAAAGAAATCTAAAAATGACAGGTGCTTTCCCGGTCTCAATGGGTTAACGCCAATGTGTGCAGTGACTGAATAGGGTTTGACAGCAAGGCACGTATGGTGTAGTTTCAAATCCATGCTAAGACTGCAAATGATCTGGGCGTGCTGAATCAAACACCACAAGCCTCAATCAGCATTAATGAAGTGCCTCTTTGGATATATTGTGCTCTGATAGCTCTAATCTCCCTTAGTCTGCCATTTCAATTAATCATTGACTGCCAGAGTTAAAACCTCGTTCATAGCTGCCCTTGCCAGCGAGTTTCGTGTTTTTTTGTTTCGTTATTTTGTTATTTAATTTACATATAGAAAGTCTAGCTGGACATTTGAATCCGTTCCACCACTAGAGAGCAGCACATACCCAGCTTGATCAGCTCGCTGACACTCGCCCCCCCCCACACCCACTCAAACAGTCAAACACATGAACCGGATGTGAAATGGTCTCAGATTCTCTGATCGGCGAAAATTACGATGATACACGACGGGGATGACTGTTCGTCACCCAGACCATAGATTATAGGAGGGGAGGTCTCCGATCGCTTTTTATACCGTGTGAAAAACCGTTTGTTTCCCTATTATGGTCGAAAATGACTGGGGGAAAAAAAATAAAACCGGAAACGGAACCCAAGTCATGAAACCGGATGCAGTGGTGGGTGAAGTAAGTGGAACCTGAAACTTAAAGTGATTCATTACAGAATAGCGTGATCAGAGCATAAAGATAAAAAAAGACCATAGATCGCATTAATGCGATCTTGGCGGCCAGGCGCGCTATTTATTAGATCGCATTAATGCGATAATGGCGGCCTATGAGTTAAAGCAGACCGTCTTTTTTTAATTAAATTTTTATCACATTTACTATTTATTGTGGTTAAGTACACAGGGTTGATCAGTGATGTGTGCAGTCACATAGTCGTGTTGGGGACACAGCAACATAAGGCTAAGTGGGGAGAATGTGGAAGCACACTGCCATAAGGCTAAGTGGGGAGAATGTGGAAGCACACTGCCATTAATGAGCCAAATAAAACTAAAATGCAGCATAGTCACTGCCGGGCAGAAACCTTGTATCTCCATATTTCATCTTTTCATAATTATTTTTGTTGAGTGCCCTATTTTATACTTTGTCGTGTGACAGTGTCAGGCAAAAGTAGCAAAAATAGCCGATCTAGTACAAGCTCACAACTTTAGGAAATTGTTTTGCCATTGACATCCCAGGTTGAAAATGGTTCGGTCTGTCTGTGGGCTTAATAAAAATGTTTTTGTAAAGATTTTGTTTTTTTACAGTGTACATCCATCCATTTTTCTTTTTACACAGGATTACAGCTTAGGCAGTTGGCACTGGGTGAGGTTACAAAAATCGTGGGATAAAAATTACATTTAGCAGACTAGCAGCTCTAAAATCATTGATATTTTAACTATGTATTTTACCTAATAGTGTAGCGGTTAGAGCACACGCCTTTTGTGTAGATGGTCGTTGGTTCGAACCCTGCCTGGGGTCGACGTCAGCAAGGGCATGCGGTCGCAACGGGTTCCTAACGCCAAATCAATTGAGTTCAGATTTGAGCCAAGTCTCCTGAGGAGGCGTGTTTGAAGCCTGTCCTGGACAGTAAAAACAGATGATGATGATTTGACCTAATACCTAAAACAAATAACAAGAAGGAAAAAATGGCACTTGCTTTGGCTTTCTTTTTTTAGGCAGAAGAGGAGGAGGGACGTTGGTGATAGTTAGCTCTGCATTTCTCTATACAGTTATGTTTGTTCGGGTGATAAAAAGCTGCCCACGTCATCTGCATAATCTTCAAAAGTACAATTTTTGAGAATACTATTACCAACTACTGAAAGCACCCAGCTCGATCTGAAATCACAGAAAAGGTGTTTTTGGTCCTTTTTGTCGTTTCTCTATTTTCTTTTTTCTTTTTTAAGGCGGATGGTATGAAAATATCCTCGAGCAGTCATTCGTGGCATGATGATAAGAGCTTATCAGGGAAGAAATTGGGCCTTTCAGTTTTCTTATTTGTCCCATTAACACATTAACATTAATCTGGCTATGTGCTGATACTGTATGAACAAGTACAGTACCACTCTCCTTTTGTACTATTTAGCATGCAGCAAGTGCTCAGTTTCCCAGAAGACACGATTCATATACTGTAGATGTATTGTAGATAGATTTGTGCATCTCTTCCACTGTAAGATATGGTTGGTACATTTCATTCCAATCATGGACACACATATGTGAATGACTGCGCTTGCCAGTGGATAATTTACTCAACTGTTCCTAGATACATCTTCTAAATATTGTGTCATAATCATAAGCTGAATCTTTGAGCCCCAGAAACTGCGCAAGACAAAATGAACTGTGAGTTACTGCACATGCTCTATCAAAATATACATATATTCAGTGCACTTTCTTTCTTAGATCTTTCTTAGTTTCATCATTAAACACAAAAAAAACATAAACAAACAAAATAAATTACACCGAGGCTGGTGTAACTAAGAGATTTGCTTAGAAATCTATATTTTTCAAATCAAAATAAAAGAATCATGGCAGGTCGTATTTCTGAGTTTTAATGCGAAGCGCTAAAACGTGGAGATTTCTCTCCCTGGTGGGTGGGATTATTAATTGGGAGAAATGTATTGGGGAAATACATCCATTATATATGGCATGCATCGTATGATACACAACGTATTTAACCGTATAGCTTTTTGTATAATGTTAAAAAACTGATATGCACTGGCATTAAAAAGAACAAACCTGGATTTGAATAGTGAGAGTGGCAATTTGGATAAAAATGGATGGCCAATTCTTTGCTGTGCTTCTTTTGGAGGGAAGGACGGAGACTAACCTTTTACCCAATGATGCCTGCTGCAATGGTTTCAAGGGCTTCTTCACTCCACTCAATTACTCGCCCAGGCAGTCGCTCAGATCTGGAGAAGATAAAAACTAATTAATTAAACCAGTGATTCTCAACCTTTTTAATTTCAAAGACCTCCAGTTTCATATGCATTAGGCCACGGCCCCACCAAAATACGTTTATCGTCTCTAGGACCCCAATCTACACAGTAAAATCCTCAGTGCTATTTTACATCTGAGTGTGTACAAATGGAACCAAATGCACCCGTAAGGGTCAGATTTACAAACCTGCTCCTGGACCTCTGGATCCATTTAGTTCCAAAATTAACCCTTTAGCTGGGGACCCCTGGAACCCCCTCAAGGATCCCTGGGGGTCGCCAGACCCCACACTGAGAACCAGTGAATTAAAAATGCAAAGTCTGGAAGCCAATCTTAGGCAATCAGGATGTAATATGAAAAATCTGAAAGACACGTTTCGTTTAATGACTATAGAGATACTGTGTACCGATTTGCGTGATGTTTGGACACAATATGTAGGAGTACTGTCAATGTTTTTTATGTTGCAAAAAGCGGCCTCCTGGTGGTGCTATAACAGGCCCATGAGAAAAATGTGGTTCTGCTCTGGCATCCAGGGAGTTTGTGTGCACAGTTTCGCTGCGATCAAGCCAACAGTGTTGGAGATTAGCTGTCCACAGACAGACACACACACTACATCCAGGAACTAGCCACTACTAGTAAGTAAGTCTTTTCAACTTAGTAATCGGTGCATGACAGTGTTGGGGTGGCACATATCCGTTATCGATGGGCTGTTTTCACAGACGATTGGCTGTGTTCAGAGCAAGGACGGCGATGGCCAGCCGTGTGTTGAGAAGGGGACAGAAAGCAGCTGGGGTCTCCTCCCCACAGATGCTGCCAGCTGCTGAGATTTGGGACTGGGAGACATGCCAGTGTGGTTGAAATTATCAGAGATATGAGTGGATATGTTGGTACCATGTAAGGCTTTGTTCGGACTGCAGGCAAATCTGATTTGTCTCTCAAATGACTGACTGCCAACACTGTTATTTGCAAGTGATGTATTCAGGGTCAGACTTCATCAACCTATCTGCAGTGGTTGCTGTGGTGTGTCAGTCACTGAAAAAAGATCTACAAGCTCACAATGTGTCATGAGCCGACACGCTGTGTCGGCTATTTTCGGTATAAACCAGGCTTCAGTGTCCGAGTGTCCAGACTGGGATCCATCTTTGGAAATCACATTTGAATCACGTCAATCCACCTAGGAATGTGATTCAAATCTGATATGCATAAAATCTGTTTCCATGTTTGTTTTTTGCCGTTCAGTCTTGATTAAAACAATATGATTCCAGCCTGGATCGGCCAAAAATCTGATTTGGGCTGCCAGTCTGAATATAGCCTAAGCCTCTGCCTCGGCAGAGTGTTCTGTCACATTTGTCTCTCCTTGCTGGTGATTCATCTAACAGAGAAACCTTTATGTGTGGTTGACATTTTATCCTGCTAATTTATGCTTCAGCAACAAAGCTTCATAGGATGTGTAGCGCAACAAAAACAACATATTTTCAGCTGAGAAAAGTGTTGACGCGACTTGTCGACTAATTTATTTTTTGCCAAGCGGCACGTCGCATGACACTTGGTCGTAAGCATAAATCAGGCTTTAGTAGAGGCCTTGCTTTTCAAAAAACTACAGTAATAATGTATTGGCCCGAATTCTGACTTGAATAAGTGGCTGCTGCATATGTTTAGATGCCTGTCAGATTATCAGACGATGCTGGACTGCAAGTCTACAATGATAGCTATTGGTGTATACAAGCTGAGACCTGACGTGAGATTTGAGCATTGGCTACGCTCACATCAAATTGCAGACAGATTGGTAATTGCAGACAATTGCACTGCGACCACTACGACCATTTTTTGGTCTACGCATGTTTGATAAAGGAGGGCCACTGTCTATCCTTGGCTGTGCATCCAATTTCTACACTCTTCACAAGTTAACACAGAAAGGTATACAGTATGCACTTCCATAATTCAACAGCAAAATCCATATTTTGGGTGACTTCTTAAAGTTTAATCCAGTGATGGCCCATCAAGTGACCGGACAGAACACAGTCAAGCTTTTATATTGTTTGACAAAATAGAACCATTGTGTGGCTTGACCGCTTGATGCTATTTTGCAGAGTAGATTCCCCCAATGGTGTCATTAAAAAACATATAATTTAACTAGTGTTTCAAATACACTATGTGCTTTATGTGTGTAGTATGAAGGTGTAAGCATCATTTCCACCAACAATGAAGCTGAGCAAGAAAGTCCTTCGTTAGTTGGCAAGATAAACACATTCACATCCAAATGTAACATTTCCTACATTTAAGCAAGAATGACAACTTCCAGTTCACCTTTACTGTCACCAGAACAAGGATTAGATCACAGATAAGAGTAGAGTCATAATGTGGGTTTCACTTTCTGACAGACAGATTTCCCCACTGGCTATATTCAGGGTCTAGTTGAACTAGGCTTGCCTGGTCTTGTTTTGTCTATTTTGTCAATTTGTCTGCGTTTGTCATCCACATTTCCCCCCCAATGTGCCACCTTATAGTTTATTTGACACTCCCCTGGCGGACGTGGTAGTACTTAATCATAATTTTTGTTCATGCCATTAGTTATGTCTGTCTTACACAAATGAATGACTATAGCCTAGGGCAGGGCTTATCAAAATAAACTAGTGTGATGATAACATACACGTACATGTTATTGGTGATTAAATTTTTGTGTAGCACCACCTGGGGAAAAATCCACCAGCCGCCACTGATGTGGTTAGGTTACTTGGTTGCATGCCGGTGCCAGTGCTGGTGCTAGTACCAGTACCAAACTTGTAGATCTGCTATTTTTGGCATGCGACACTGGCATGCGACCATGTATAAATCAGGCTTCAACCTCCTGCCAATCAATTTCCAGCTGGTCTCACATCATTGCATGGAATGCACAGGTGGTGGTGACAAGAAGTAGCATTACAATGGTGTGTACGAATCAATGATGCATCCCCATTTGAGATGCGCTGCTAAATATGCATGTATAACAAAACACCATGCTCAGAACACATGAGTATGTCACTGTGATATCAATCGCTAGTGACTGAGTGTTTGTGACTTCCAACAGCCATCTGCACAAGTCCTTTTGTGGCGCTTCATAGAACAGAGCTCCTGTCTCCTGCTGTGTTTTGTTTTCACATTTTCTCAATCTCTCATCCTTCTGTTTGTCTTTTTTTAACACGTCAGCCCTGTATTTGGACTCACAATCATCATTACTCTTCTAATCTCTGTTTATTCACCTTTCTCTCTCTCTCTCCCCCTCCTCTCTTTACATTTTCTTATATGTGCGTCTGTGGCCTACGTCGTTCTCATCTACATCCAAACAGCACGATTCCTCCATCGGCTCATAATCAGCATTCCATGCAAGTAGTCTTTATTGATTTGAACACTTTAACTGGTTTTGAATGGGCTCTCAGGCAGCAACCGACTAAAATGATGCAATTCATGCTGTTCCTCTGTGATGAACGGGACCCACATTGGCCCCTCTCTGAGAGCTACAGCTGGGGCAGCAATCACGCCCCCCTTTCCCTCTCCCACCAGCTCTGATAGCCTGGCTGGGAAGAAATGACGAATGTGTCGTATTCCAGTCCATGGCCAACACAACATACAGTGTGTGCAGTCAATCTCCATATTGAACAGCCTATGCAGTTGCTTATTCTGTTATAAAACAAAGGGGTGACGTGATAACAATGTTTAGAGCCTTGTGTGTGCATCCTTCAAGTGGAGGATGGGTGGCATTCAGCAGTAGAGATTTTACGACAGTAATCGACACTGAGAAGGTGAGCCGTAGAGCAAGCTGACTTTGAAGAGTTTAACCTGCCAGTCAAGAGTGTCTCTCCTCTGTGACAGGCAGTGAGGCAGAAAGCCAAGACCCAGATATGTCAACTCCTGTAATGACCTAACTATTGCCTCATGTCATCACCATCTCTACAATCAGCCAGTGTCAATTACTGTACTACAGTCCATACAGTTGGAGGACTTGCCTGTTAAAAGTATTACACCATGCAGCATACAGTAGATTTTGAATAATTATTATTTATTTTAAATTATTATAATTTTTGATTAAATCAGAAAATTCCAGTTATCATTGTGCATCAGATAACTAAATTACTTTGATGCTTATTGTGCAACTGACCAGCATCGATACCTCTTTGTCTCATTGCTGGCATTCAGAATGTGGTGAAAATGAAAATGCATTTAGAAGATAAATAGTTAACAACAAAGAGTGAAACACCCAAATCAGTACAAAAAGGTACAAGCTCTCCTCTGAAAAAAGTGCTGATAAAAATAATGCAAAGAATGTGCTTTTCCCCCCAGATAATAAAAACTGAAACTGAATTAAACGACAATGGCTAGTCTCAAGTGTGAGACTAACCATATTTCCTTGAAGAAGAGCAACTACATCATCCCATGCAATTATGAAAGCGTGTGTTCTGAATGAGACGGGTGACACAAGGACTTACAGTAGATACGGTATGCCACGTGACGTGGCTAAGTACTGACATAGAAAGGACTGCCAGTGAAATGCTTAGCAACTGTTTCCCAGCATGCTTTACAGCTACCCGGTTGTCCAATACATCTACATAAGGCAAGTCTCTGTACCAATGGAGCTGCACCAGACAGGCCATCTGTTCCAAGGAAGACATTCAGTATACTATGCTGAACAGCTCGCTGTTCAAGAACAGCACTGAAAGTGTCTAAGCACAAGTACTAGTTTGTGGTGGAAGAAGAATGACATTTTTTACTTAAGTAAAAATATTATACCACAATGTAGAAATAATGTTACAAGTAAATGTCCGGTATTCAAAATGTACTTGAGTAAAAGTACAAAAGTATTGGCATCAAAATATACTTAAAGTAGCAAAATGAGCAGAGAGAATCAATAACAAGTAGACTTGGTAACCTGGCTGTAGAAAGTAACACCACAGTAAAGAACCTGGGGGTTATTATCGATTCTGAATTGAATTTCAATACACACATTAATCATGTCATCAAGATTGCTTTCTTTCATCTTAGAAATATTGCGCGAATTAGAGACTATCTGTCGTTAGACGATGCAAAAACGCTGATCCACGCTTTTGTTTTCTCTCGGCTTGATTACTGCAACGCACTCTACTCTGGCCTGCCAAAGAAAACAACTGACAGATTACAACTTGTTCAAAATGCGGCAGCTAACTAAAACTAGGATGAGAGAACATATCACTCCAGTTCTAGCTTCACTACACTGGCTCCCGGTTGTTTTTAGGATTGATTTAAAAATTATTTTAATAGTTTATAAAGCTCTAAATGGTCTGGCACCTTCCTACCTCTCTGACTGCCTAGAGAGATATGTTCCAAACCGGGCCCTCAGGTCTTCAAGTGCTGACCTGCTCGAGGTGCCTACAATGACATTATTACATTAAAAATACGGTGAAGCAGCATTCTGCTTTTACGGACCGACAGTGTGGAATAAACTCCCATTACACTTAAGACAGGCAGCCTCTGTCGATAGCTTTAAGGCACAGCTCAAGACCTATTACTTCACTCTTGCTTTTAGCTGATTCTTTGGTTGATTTTTAATTCCTCACTGTATTGCCTATTTTAATGTTGTTTTATGCCTTTGCTTTGCTTTTATTTTATTTTATTTTATTTTTGTTTGCTTTATTGTTAAATTGGTTCTAACTGTAATTGTATTCTTGCTCTGTAAAGCACTTTGAGCTGCATTTCATGTCATGAAAGGTGCTATACAAATAAAGTTTATTATTATTATTATTATTATTAAAAGTAAAAGTATTCATTATGCAGAAAGGCCCTATTTCACAAGTTTAAAATATCGAATCTTTTGAAAATAGCAGAGCTTGTAGATCAGCTATTTTCAAATAGCCAAAGTACAGTATTATATAGAGTTGTAGTGGTTAATGGACGTCAAAGTAAAAGTATTGAATATTGGAAATAGTCAAGTAAAGTAAAAAATACCTCAGAATTTTACTTAAGTACAGTACTTGAGCAAATGTACTTAGTTACTTTACACCACTGATTAGAAGTACCACCCAAGGAAGTCACATTGTGCAGATCTATTTACATTCCTAGGACATGACAACAGAGTTTTGGTCAACTCTGTCCTTTTGACAGACACTTTGTGCCGTAGTTCTTTACCAGGCTTTTCTACTCATGACTCATGAGGCTGTGAATGAGGTTAACTGAACATGCAGTGACGGGGGATATTGATAAAAAAAAAACACTTAACAACTAAACCATATACACATTCTAAATTATTCTGGAAATAGCTGATCTACAATGATACTGTTTCGCCCATAATGACATGCCCAAATTTGGGATGCCAAGTGGTTAAGTAAGTAGAGAAAAACATTGCTAAAACTGGGGGTAAAACAGGGTTTATAATCAACTCCCAATCAAAAAACATTTGTGTATCTGTCTGATTTAACCATAGATGGGATTCAGAACAAGACATTTAAACCATACACATTTTTGGGTGGGGGGAATTAAATTGAATCCACTCCAGCTCTTCTTTAATAAAACAGAGTGCTGCCTTTCTCTGACTTCAAACTAATTTCTAAAGATGTACTTGGAAAGGGTAGCCATCTACGTATGATACTTGCAGTAAGTAAGTGCTCTCAGATACAGCTGTCGGGTCCTTTCCCCATAATAAGCTTTTATTTGATTCTGCTTTGAGTGCTGAGTAACAGTGAAATGTTCTGAGGTCTAACAAGAATCATATTTATTGTCACATTGGCAAATTTGTTCCCAATATATCTATCGACACACCCGCCAAATGTGATAAAATGAACGATTGTCTTGGCTCCATAGTAAACAGAAAATAATCATTTAACACATAGGGCTTAGGGACACATTGGCAGGTCCACATAGAATGGTAGTCCACATAGGGCAGAAACTTTCCTCCACAGGGAAAGTAAAGTCTGCATTGAGGAACAGATCCACATGAAGGGAGGAAAACATCCATTTCAAGGAAAGTGTTCCAGTTGACAGGCCAGCCTGGTGACAGGCGGTGATCAGACCTTGTTCAACAGTCTGATGGTAGCCGACACCAGAAAGCGTCATGCAAATACTCAATTATTCATTTTGAAATAATTATTATTATAGATTATTATTATTATATATTTTATTTTTTTTCTGGTTGACCCTTTATCCTTCAAAATGTCCTTTTTACGACATGGGATTTGGAATGACATCCAAATCACATGGGCAACCTTTGAGGTTTTGTTTTTGTTTGCTTTGCTTTGCGTCATGTGGAGTTGTGTTTTGTCTGTTATGTTGTTTCATTAAAATGTAAAATCCAATAAAGAAAAGGAAATCTCTGTGACACGCTGTGGCATTCGTGTCTTAGTTATCCTGCTGTGACACATTTCCAGTTGTCTCCTTCTGCTTGTGAAAGCTACTTACTGGGAGACTAATTACAAACCCAGGAGATCACTTTTAAACTCCCCCATACAACAGCAGTTGTACATTAAAAAAAGGCTAAAATACAATTTCTCAAAGCAGATTAACTTGGAGGGGACAAGACCCACTGGCCGACCTAAGAAGACCTGGCAGAGAACGTGTTGGCTGACATGAAAGCACTCGGCATTGATCATGAGTTGAGTTGGCCATTGACCGTTCCCGGTGGAAGAAAGCCATAGCAAGAATCCAGTCGAGGCAGGTAACGTTAACGCCTGTTTATTGTTATAGAAGACTTGCACATCAATAAGTGCCCCATGTTTAACCATTTTCAACCTGCTGTCCATATTTTGGGCGTGTCATTATACGGGAAAAGTTTTAATAAAAAAGTGGTTAAAAATAATTAAAATCTTCAGTGCATTGGTATTCTACGTAACCACCTGCATTTGAACACAGGTCTCCTGAATGGAAAACCAAACATCTGATCTCGATCTGTACATGTAGCTTCTGGACTACAGGCAGAGCTACTCTAGCAACATCCATCCTTGGACTTCCCCACACACTTGTGTGTAATATTGTCATTGCTGAGTCTGATCCTTGCTGGTTGGTCTGTGGACTGGTTGGTCCTAGGGATGGTATTGAAACCACATGCCGAGATACATGGCATCGCCTGCCACATTTTTTCATCTGCCAGTGAGGAGACCCCTGGGAGGATGTAGTGCATGTGGAGGATGTAGTGCATGTGGAGGAACACCCTATTCCTCACAGTTCAAAACGCTCCACTGACAAGTGCCCTTGACCAGCCTGTCTTCCCTCCCATGAACATGGCCAAATGTGCTCGTATACATGCCTGGCCACGCCAGAGGCACCGTGGAGGATTCAAACCCCTTGTCTCTGCAGTGGTGGATAGGAACTTGACCCCATGCCACTCGAATGCCCTGACATTGCATATCTATGTGCACACAAGCTCAGTTCCAAGGCCATTCCATCTTGTCTCCTTTAAAGTCATGAAGGCAGGAATCACAGTGGCCCTCATTTATCAACGTGGCGCAGACCAAATAATGGGCGTACGGCGAGATCACCGCAACTTTCGGCATGTATCAATATAACCTGACGATGGCTTCATCCTACCGTACGCTGAGATCTCACGTCTGGTCGATAGCAGTTGTTGCCGTTGGCTGCGCCCGTTTATTCCATTCTAGACCTGCGGAGAAGCATTGTCTGACTGTCTGACAGGCATCTGGACACATAATCCACTCCTAAATGTATATCTACACTAATAAATAATCCCTGTGAAAATATAACATTTTATAAAGTAATTTAAACAAAATGCTTTAACAGTCATTCGGTTAAGCTTGCAGATCTGGCTGCATTGGCTATTTGAAAATAGCAGATCTACAAGCTCACAACAGGTCCCATCCCGATGCGTTGTGAGCTTGTAGATCTGCTATTTTCAAAATATACGAGCGCTTCTGCTGCGAGAACATTTTCGGGAGCCCCGACCATCTTTTCATGGACAGTGAGGTCTACAAACTTACTGTAGCTTGTCCTATGTTATGGAGTTATGTCATAGAGAGTTATGTAGGCTACACAACCTGGTTGGGTTATGGATATCAACCCGACGATCGAATCTCTTATTAACGTGGCAGCACGGGATCACTGCCGCCCGTCCGAGTCTCACAGGGAATATCCTACATGACTGCTTGTGCACTGCTCGGTATGGGTTAAATAAATGAATTTACAAACCCCATTCATGGCGATGTGATTGGTATCATTATGTCATTCATGTAGGCTACAAGCCTACGTGACAAAGATAGTACCGTTACGGATTGCATGAAAGACACAGTTGGGCGTGTGTGTGTATGTGTGTGTGAGACAGAGAGAGGCGTGTGCATGTGCGTGTGTGACTTGACAGGCAGCGAGGCGAGGCGGCGAAACTCTTTTGGCTTCCCATGCTTTATTTGGTCGTATTCTGGTTCTCCATGTCGTAAAATCAGGGCGTTTCGAGAATATTTAAGGGCGTGTTATTTAAATGGCGCTCGGTTTCAGCCGTGACATTTATCAAGGCTCCGACCCAATGTACGCTAGGATTGGCTGTGTAGGATTCGTTGATAAATGTGACTTCGACGTTGGTGTACGGCCGAATATATGGAAAAATATAAGCCGGTTTATACGCTCCGTTGATAAATGAGGGCCAGTGTCTCCAGGGTAGACCTTCATCCCTGTGGCAGTATGCTGTCCTCCATAGACACTGCTTTCAGAGCAAACAAGATTACATTGATGAACACAGGCAGGCTTGTTTACTCTCTCTGTCTCAAGGAACTTTGGGGGTGACTCGCTGCCAGCAGTGAGGACAATAAACTTGGGAGATGGAAGATCTGTGATGTAGCCATCAGATATTTACTATCTAGAGTACCTGTAAGTCCGTCTTTCAAATAAACAAACATTTGCGTCCAACCATTTGCGTGTTCAACAGCCCTAAAAACTCATCTTTCTGGAGTTTCTCGGTAGACAGACGACCCCCCTCCCTTTTTTTGTCCCTGCAAGGACTTTTTTGCACGGACCTTTTAGACAAAAGTATTATAAATGTAAATGTGATGTTTTAAATTCTTTTTGCCTAATACAATTTTCAATCAATCAATCAATCAATCAAAAACAATGACGTGAAGGCCTATTACAAGTTTGTCGGTTGACATTCAGGTACATTTTAAACATCTCTCCCTTTTCTCTGTCATTTTAGTACTGTTTTATCACTTTGCTTCAGTGATACTTGAGTGACTACATACAATGTACATTCAAATAAACTTGCTGTTTCATCCTGATCAGCAACATTCCCTCACTTACTGTACACAGCTCCATCTGTAGTAGTTAAATTAACTGAGTTAAATGAACAGGCAACAAAGGGAAATGTCAAATAGGAAATTATTCCAGTAATGCTAATGGTTATTCAAGACAACAGCACAAATCATAAATTATAATTTTATATCAAGGTTAACATTAGGATCTTCTTTCCACAAAACTTTTAGAGGAACTAAATAGGAATGTTGACATTTCCTCTCCTTAGCTACACGAAGGGATGTGTGAGTCTGGCTGTCACAGTGTTGCAATGCATTCCTAAATGTCGTGGGTATATCCATGCAGCAGGTACAGTACGCAATATTTTTTCCCCCCCGAGGAGAACAACTGAATAATCTTGATTAATTCATGAGCTAGGTGTCAACGTCATGTTCTGGCGGCCAACGTCATAGGACAAACTTAATTCATTAGTGAGGCGATCATCTTGTGAAAAAAAAAGGAAAAAAAAATGTAAACCTAAATAAGACTAAGACTCAACAGAGCCTGTTTAAACACAGGCTCAAACATAGATTGATAAAGATAATCTTAGACCTGAAAACTTAACCCGCTAAAAACTATGACAAAAATCCTTATATTTTAACGCCAAAACAAGGGTTTACCAAAACAAAGGACAGCTCTCCTTTTATTTGGCACATATTTCAGAATTTTAACATTGGGATGGCCTTAGAATTACCTCTTTCCCTGAAAATAGCTACATAATAATAACTACACAGAAAATCAGACACCGTTCCTTAACTTAACCTCACAAAAAACTACAGTATGCCTAACCCTAACTAGGGATGGTACGGTTAAACGACTTAACGCTAATATCTGAACACATTGGACCACTTTTTATGCATACAGTTCTGTACATCACACACCATGCTTGGTCACACTGCATTTTGTCATTGCATCTGTGCTGGTCATTATATGTACTGTAAACTGTTCATAATTGGGTCCAATTTTTGTCATAATATACCTTCAAGATGGATGTTGACAGGTGTGTTGTCCACTGGGTAATTGTCAGGGCAGAGACTGCTGCTTGCTTGGCTGGCCGACACCCGACAGCCATTTAAGAGATGTTTTCATCTAGTCTAAGGGTGGCTGATTCCTATCTCACTCCCCTCGAGTCCAACAATTGCTGGCATTACACTGGAGGCAAAGCTGCTGAGATCTGCAATCACCTGTGGCCAGGTGATTGTTATGCTTACACATGCCTGGAGAATATCACACACAGTACCCAGGGACCTTATGGCCAGAGAGGACCACTAAAGAAGATGGATATCACACAAAGAAAACTGAGATAAATCATTGCCACTGCAGCCATTCTTTTAGAGTTTAGAGTGGTTAGATTGGCGTCACAATTAAAACTAGCCTGACACTCAGCCTGAATTTTCATTTCGTTTCACTCCATTATTCAGTCTGAAAGCCCTCTCATTGCAGCCGTTTTCTGAGATGGGGGCGTGGCCAAAGTGGGACTCTTTAGCAATTGATTGTGTGGGTCGTCTTTAGATCCCATATTCATTGAGCCCTCATTGGCTAAAGGACCAGCCAATGAGGAAAAAGTCACGCAAAAGTCACTACTAGCTGGAGAGTAGATACAGACCAGGTCTGCAACCTGGTAAAAACTGTAGTATATTTAATAACATAACATCCACAATAGCATTATTTAACTTCACAAGTCTACAGTACAAGTAGGCTACAGAGAGAAGAAGTGGATTGAGTCAGAGAGAGGTGCCGGTTTGTCTGAGCGGGGTGTGGGTGCTCTTAGCATTTTCTTTGTCTTACCTGCAGGAGACAGAGAGCATGTGTCCCCCCATTCCCCCTTCCTGCCCTAAAACAGTTGCAAATGTCTCAGGGCGGGTGGGGGATCACCTTTGAAGTCTGACACACCCATTCCTGTACCTTCTCTTTCTCTGAATGTGCTATATATACCATACTAAAATGTGACTTAGTGGGTGTGCCAGTCCCGGCCGACAGGCTGTGGAGCTGGCTGTGGAACTCTGTACTATGTAATAAACTGGAAGCAAAGGAACCTCACTTACTGGAGTGATGACTCAAATTCATTCTACAACCATTCATTCTCATCTCTGGGACAACAAACTTATCTGCAATATGGCGTTGTTGGCAACTACAAAAGCAATAGAAACCTTTAAGTCTGTGGTTTTCAGATACCACATTATGGCGTCAAAGTCGGCAGTCGCGTTGGTTTGTTTTTTTGGGGGCGCGAGTCTCCAGGGATACTGAGCCAGGCGTCGAAAGAACGTGCGGCGGGACATCGGGACGACATGACGACAACTTTTCGAGAATCTACAGGGAGAGGACTTCATGACCAGATCTAGGACGGCTGTACGACTCATCTGGCTGCTCAACATATCTTCTGCGATCGCTAGAAGGGCGCGCTGCGCTGCGGACGGCAGAGCGGAGAAATTGGTGTGTCGAATTTCTTCGTGGCGGGTATGTTGTGGGGAGAGGACAGCGGGTGCCGGCAGAGCGGAGGACTTGCGATGAAGGGGTTCTTCGTGAAGAGTGTGGTAACACATCTTCAGCGATCGCGAGTGGAGCGCTCTGTTGTAAACATGCAGCTATCTGTTGGAAAATCTGGGTACGGCGCTGGAGCACGGCTGGGGTGAGGAGATGACATTGAGGGAGACTGCAAGAGAGACATTATCGAACGGAACGCTGCGCATATGGGACCTGGGGTTATGTTTTTGTGATAAGGGTGGGTTAAACTATGGGGCTATGGCTGCCATGGGGGGTGATGCGAGGGTATTTTTTTACTTTCTGGTCTCCTGTGTTTAATGTGAGTTTACTTTGTGGATTATTGTTTCATTGGGGGGTACACTGCCTTCTTTTTTCCGTGTAGGCACTTTCGTGGTAGTTGTCATATATGCTTGATGGTACGGTGTAAAACTTAGGGATAAGAATTAGGCTATCTTTGAGTATATTTTGGTGACTGAACGGGGGGGACATTGATCTTGGGGGGTGGTGCTATCGCTTGGTGGGCGTGATTCGACTGTGTGCTGTCAGCTTCCACTGGGTGGTGGCTGTGTAATGTTTTATCCTGGAGTTTAAAAGGCTAACAGAGGGATCCTGCACGCTAATTAGTTTAGGGAGATGTGTCTATTTGATGTAATTCACCGTGTCGCTGTACTATGTAATCTTGGTTTTTGTATGTGCATTGTTCTGTGTGATGTTGTTTGCTGTTTTAGTTTTCCTGAATGTTTACTTTTTTTCCTGGTTGATGTTCCATTCGCTTTTCATGGGGGGCGGATTCTTTGTGGTTCTTTTGAAATATACGTGTTTGTGAGAGACGTTTAATGTCTCTCATGGGGGGAATGTAGTATATTTAATAACATAACATCCACAATAGCATTATTTAACTTCACAAGTCTACAGTACAAGTAGGCTACAGAGAGAAGAAGTGGATTGAGTCAGAGAGAGGTGCCGGTTTGTCTGAGCGGGGTGTGGGTGCTCTTAGCATTTTCTTTGTCTTACCTGCAGGAGACAGAGAGCATGTGTCCCCCCATTCCCCCTTCCTGCCCTAAAACAGTTGCAAATGTCTCAGGGCGGGTGGGGGATCACCTTTGAAGTCTGACACACCCATTCCTGTACCTTCTCTTTCTCTGAATGTGCTATATATACCATACTAAAATGTGACTTAGTGGGTGTGCCAGTCCCGGCCGACAGGCTGTGGAGCTGGCTGTGGAACTCTGTACTATGTAATAAACTGGAAGCAAAGGAACCTCACTTACTGGAGTGATGACTCAAATTCATTCTACAACCATTCATTCTCATCTCTGGGACAACAAACTTATCTGCAATATGGCGTTGTTGGCAACTACAAAAGCAATAGAAACCTTTAAGTCTGTGGTTTTCAGATACCACAAAACTACAGTGATGTCAATGTACTTAGTTTTAGTTAGGGGACGACAGCATATTTACTAATGACATTAGAGCTGGACGGACGGACGTACAGACAGACAGACAGACAGCCTTTAATGATCGCCTGGGGGAAATTAAGTCGCAATGAGATGGAGAGAGAACATTTTGAGAGATTATTCGCAACCAACATACACACTGTGCCACTGCAGAACGTGTCTGGGGGTCAACTGAAAACTGAATGTCCTCTAGCCTTGTCACTATTTTCAGTTGAAAATGTATCTCTCTTTTTTTTCTAAAATATGCCTTAACCAGATCCCTATAGTTTTGCATTTGAATGGAGGTGCTTTTCTGAGTACCGAGCTGCATTTCAGACAAAACCATTTGTCTGGTGAGAACCTGGGCTATTTGCCGTAATGGCCTGTAATCAACCATGTGATAACATGTAATTGAGTGTCTACAGGTGACAACAACTGTAGTCTTCCGTGACAGGTTCAGTGGTAGGACAGATGACAGCAGGATTTGAACCAAAGTTCTCTTTATTTTCCAGTGATTACAGAACTGCTTGCCATGCCTCAGATATAAAATTGTGGTTATTGTCACACAGAAAACAAATGGCACAGGGAAAATCATACACATACTGTAGCTCATAGCCCAATTAAAATGAGGGAATCATCACCCACCCTACAACTTCTATGAATAGTTGTGGTTTGGAAATGTATTGTTGTTTCTCCTCAATTGTCCGGCAGTAGAATATATTCAAACATGCATCATTACTGCTTTCCCACAGCCAGGGCTAAGACCTGACCTAACCAAATCTGAAAGTAATTAAAACCAGGAATGGGCAGTTTGGGCACGGTTTACCGTTCTTTGCCAATTAGCACCAACTGCAAATGGATATGCATTTGGAACGTTGTTAACTGTTCTCAGAACCATTCTATGGTGCCATGGAAAAGCCCCTTTCCTCATGATGCTTGCATAATCTCTTGATTATCTACCTCATTATCTGACTGAAGCGAGAAGGTGAGTGAGTGGGCGGAGTCTATGGTCTGAAGCCAGGTTACCATGACTAGTAATTACTAGTAATTTCCCTCCATTATCGGATCATTATCCATTTTCTCATATTCTGTACATTCTTCAACCTGTAAATAACTATTTGCTCACAACAGAGAACAAACGGCTGTATACTGTAGGCTATAAAAGATATACCCGTGTGTTTAGAAATGTCCGTTTCAGATGCTTTCACACATTAAGGTAAATACTCCGTTTAATAAGGTGAGGGGCGGGTCAGGGTAGTAGACGCACACATTAGCTAATCCCACATAAATATAACATAGCACAGCCTGAGGGAGATGCGAGGATAAATGCAATATTTTTCAGAAAACATTGGTCTCTTAATACAGCCAAGTGTGCACTGTGCACGTCAGGTGTTAAGTCGTTGTCTACAATTAGGCTATACTGTAAAGAGACGTTTATGTTCAATCGGTGAATATTTCCAACTCGAACAGTAATAAAAAGCAGAATGATCAAACTGGTTTTCAGCGCTCCAAACACCTCGGGAGGAGGGGAGGCTCCACCCATCGACAATAGAAGCGTCACCAACACGTCTGCACGCTGAATGTAAATTCACCGGACAATCACTGTGTCCATTCAGGCGGTACAGACAGCCCAGAGCATCAGTGGATGTGAGCTTCCCTCCATCCATGATATACAGAGGCACTCATCCAACATGCAAACCAGGCAGTTGCCTGGGGTCCCCGCCACTAGGGGGCCAACGTTACCCCACAGCATTGTACATGTCAAAGTGTGGCAAACGCATGGGTCGTGTGTGTTGTCAAACCAAATAAGGTGCTGGGCTACGGTGACGTGTTGACAGTCTGGTCTATGATGCCATTCAAACTCAATAAACTGTACGACAACAAACGAAGACAACGCACTGCGTCCATGACATGGCGAAGCAGTGGAATTCTATCTGCATTTGGTGACTGAATGAAATGAATGCATTGTGGAGCACATTCACAATGAAGGCAATAGAGAACATCAGGGAAACACCATTGTCACTTAATATTGACAATAATATGAAGAGAGTAGGCTATTAAGCGTTCTAGACAGTGATTTTAGTAACAACAAAGACAGGCTAATGTACTGTACTACAATTCTGGTGTGAAGTTGCATTAAATGTAAAGGCCCACACAAAACAAAGGCCCCCAAAAGGCTTCAAGGGCCCTAAAATGTACAGGATGCATGCTATGTACACACACACACATTTCTTTTGTTTTGCAATTATTTTCATTTACTATAGTCACTTTACTATATGTTTTTATGTTTTTTGCTATTTTGTCGTTGTGCAATGTTGAGCCGAAACCCAATCATTTCACTCTAACCTTAACATAATGAGAAAAAAAGAAAAATGTTTTTCTTCCTATAAAAGACATGCATCATTTCTCCAGAACCTCAGTAGCACAATGTACAAAATGGAGGCTGATGTATTAGTGTTGTAAAAAGAAAAATGTTGTAGTATTGCTGCCCATATGCCTCTAATACATCTGTACCCTTGAGGTGCATGATCAAAGCTGGGCCTGTAGAAAGCTCAGCTCTGGGGGCAAAGGGGTCCATTGACTCAGGCCCCTCTCTTCCTGGCCTTTGAGGACCAGACTAAGCTTTCATGTGCTCCAGCTGTCTCCGCTGCTATTACCTAGAGTAGATGTCACAAAGCCTGCTTCTTTTCAACTTTAAATGCAGGGGACAAGGTGGGCTTGGGTGCTCTCTGCCACAAGAAAATAATGTGAAAATGTAGTAATTTTCCTCAATTTAGTAGATAATTTGAAAGGAGGCACAATGCTTTCCACTTTCATGTTGTCAACCACCAGCTACCCTGATGCAACTCTCTTTTCGGGGTTTGCATGACATTGACGTCACAACGCATAGTGAAGAGATGTGAAGGATAGACACTAGGAGCAGCAGAATGCTCGCATATGGCTGTTTGACTACTAGTGCAACTAAAAGAACGATGGTGGCTTGTATGGAAACTATCTCTATTTCACCTACAGATTCTGTAACGTCCAGTGGTAACGTCACTTCATGGCTGCATTAACATCACGAAAATGTGGCCTATCCACAGGGGCAACCACTGTAGAAGGCGTTCAATGTCAAAGACATGGAAGGGTAAACAAAGGAGAGTTCAGTAAGCCACCATGATAGGAGGAACAGTGTGGTGTCAACTCCTCTGGGAAACATGGGATCTTTTGTGTCTGGGGTGTCTACTCATTATCATCTGAAGAAAAGCACTGATAATTAAATTATGAACAAAACATGTTTAGATCAGGGGTGTCAAACTACCGGCCAGTGGACCTGGTCCAATCCAGGAAGGATTTTTTATGTTTACGTACATTTATTATCTGTATGTGGCAGACACTCTCTCTCCCCCCATGCCACTGCCACACTGGTAAAGCTGCCATTGTGTGAACCTCGAAAACAATGGAGGCTGCAGATAACCGGCCACTGTGTGTAAGCACATAGGGCCCCATTTACTGCATGTCCCCTCATACTGCAGTGGACACGGCAGGTGGAAAGCTGTTACACACTCCTGGTAAATTATGGAATGCAAATAAAATATAGAACAGATCATTTGCCTAATAATGTTATCCATTGTGTGTTAAGTGATGAGCTTTTTTAGATGCACAAAATGCCTTTCAACAGAAAAAACGAAACAAAACATATAAGACACCACTTCACACATTCACATCCACTGTACTTGCGCCTGCTCTCTGTTTCAAACATTTTTATTGTGAAACACAGTATAAGGAAATACATTTTCAGTCCAAACACTTATGGAGTGCTTCCAAGCCTACTCTCAACTGTTGCCGATTGAAAGCCATTTTGCTCACATTACATTACATTACATTACATTACAGTCATTTAGCAGACGCTTTTATCCAAAGAGACTTACAATAAGTGTATTCAACATAGGTAGGGAACGAAAACTACTAATCACCAGAAGTCTTTAGTGCATTTTCTGCTAAAACAAGCAACCAAGAGTATACCTAGCGCTAAGGTAAAAGTGCAATATATCAGCTACCTATTTCCTTAAACAGATGAGACAAAATAGCTAAATCAAATGAGCATGAGCTAAAACAAATAAGTGTATCGACTAATCAAGATCCAATAAACAATACAGCAATAGAAAACAAGCGTTCGTACAACTAGTTAACAACAAGTAGGTCAGGCAGAGAGGAAGGGTAGTGTTTCCTGAAGAGGTGGGTTTTCAGCCTGCGGCAAAATATGGGCAGTGACTCTGCTGTCCTAACATCAGTGGGAAGTTCATTCCACCACTGTGGGGCCAGAACAGAAAAGAGTCGTGACCGTGTGGATCGGCCAGAAGGACCCTTGAGTGACGAGGCAATCAGTCGCCCCGAGGTGGCAGACCGAAGTGGTCGGGCAGGGGTGTAGGCATCGACCATAGCCCGGAGGTAAGAAGGAGCTGTTCCTTTCACTGCCCTATAGGCTAGCACCAGGGTTTTGAACTGGATGCGAGCCGCTACGGGGAGCCAGTGTAGAGAACGGAGAAGGATGGTTGTGTGGGAGAACTTGGGGCGGTTGAACACCAGACGAGCCGCAGCTTTCTGAACAAGCTCCAGAGGTCTGATGGCAGATGCCGGAGCACCAGCAAGGAGGGAGTTGCAGTAGTCCAGGCGGGAGATGACGAGAGCCTGGATGAGCACCTGGGCTGACTTCTCCGTGAGGAAGGGGCGAATCCTCCTGATGTTGTAGAGGAGGAATCTGCAGGACCTTGTCACTGATGCGATGTTTGCCGAGAACGTCAGTTGATCGTCCAGGGTCACACCCAGATTCTTCGCAGTCCGAGTTGAGGTCACCACAGCATTATCAATGGTGATGGCCATGTCTCGGTGCGGACAGCCCTTCCCCGGGAGGAACATCAGCTCGGTCTTGTCCAGGTTGAGCTTCAGGTGGTTTGTCGACATCCACTCCGAGATGTCAGCCAGACAAGCAGCAATGCGTGCCTCCACTTGGGTATCAGAGGGGGGGAATGAGAGGATCAGCTGGGTGTCATCGGCATAGCAGTGGTAGGAAAAGCCATGGGAGTGGATGACAGCACCCAGAGATGTAGTGTAGAGAGAGAAAAGAAGAGGACCCAGAACCGAGCCTTGGGGAACCCCAGTTGTGAGCCTGTGTGGTTCTGACACAGACCCTCTCAGCATCACCTGGTAGGAGCGACCCGTCAGGTAGGATGCAAACAGGGAGAGTGCAGAGCCTGAGACACCCATCCCCTCGAGGGTGGAGAGGAGGATCTGATGGTTCACCGTGTCGAACGCTGCAGACAGGTCCAGGAGTATCAGAATGGAGGAGAGAGAGTTCGCTCTAGCGGCATGGAGCGACTCCGTCACTGCCAGGAGGGCAGTCTCTGTCGAGTGACCCACTTTGAACCCAGACTGGTTGGAGTCCAGGAGGTTGTTCTGGTGGAGATAGGAGGACAGTTGTTTAAAGACAGCACGTTCGAGAGTTTTAGATAGGAAGGATAGAAGGGAAACCGGTCTGTAGTTCTTGATCTCAGAGGTCAAGTGTCGGTTTCTTCAGGAGGGGGGTGACTCTGGCAGTCTTGAAAGTAGAGGGAAAGTAGCCAGATGTCAGAGAGGTGTTAATAAGGTGGGTTAAGAAGGGAAGAAGTTCAGGTGCAATAGACTGCAACAGAGTGGATGGGACCGGGTCCAGAGAGCATGAGGTGGGGCGACTAGAGGTAACAAGGAGAAGGACCTCGTTAGGGGAGAGGGGAGAGAAGTGGGATAGAGAGGGGATGGGGGGGGGAAGAGGAGTAGATGAAGGTAGAGAGGGGGGGTGGCAGGCAGACGGGTGTGGGTAGTGCGCAGGGCACCAGCCGGGGGAGGAGGGAAGGAGGATCGGATATCGTTCACCTTCTTGTCAAAGAAGTTGGCGAAATCGTCAGGGAGGAGGGACGAGGAGGGAGGAGGGGGTGGTGGTTGCAGGAGAGAGGAGAAAGTTTCAAAGAGTTTTTTAGGGTTGGAAGCAGAAGCCTGAATTTTAGTGCAGAAAAAAGCAGCTTTAGCAGCTGATAGAGAGGAGGAAAAAAAGAAATGTACAGTAACTGCACGCATTATATCAGGGATTGGACAAGTGTGATAAGATAACACCTCCTGTAGACTATTTTCCATTTCATCATCCCACTTATAAAAGGTGGACCGTTTCTGATAAATAAATACGTACACATTTATCTATGAAGCTCTATTTCTTCAATACTGAAGACTTACAGTAACATTTCAATTGTGTTACATCTCATTCTCAAGAGTAGAGACCGATTATGAGGTTCAAATTATTTCCTGGCCTCTTAACAAGGTACGTAGATGTGTTAACATCTGTATGTATAATTCATCCGGATGAAGTATTTTTTCCCACAAACACCAACATTTGCAATTTGCACTTATTCTTCGAGATGTGAATAACATGACGCAGTTTTCAGAAATAACAGCACATTCTTTGGAGGCTTATTGGTTTCCTAGCAACTCGACTGCGGAGCGATTTCGACTCTAATGGTGAACATTAACCAAATAAGCCAAATTATATGCAGCAGAGGAAAAAAGCTAAAACAAGGCCTGCAGAATCTTTGACGAGCTCATTCTTGCCTGTATTAGGTGCGTCTGCTTCAGTTTAGCTCGGCTCTGTTTGTGGCCAGGAATAGCTCCAACACCATCATCAAGTTATAGCTGACGGCACTATGGTGGTGGGCCTGATCACAAGCAGCCTAATAAGGACTTACACCTTCCTCATAATCAACAGGACACCAGTGGAAAGGGTGAGCAGCTTCAAGTCGTCTATTCACCTGTTTTCTAGGCTGTGTGTTTTCCACTTCCTGTCGATTTCATTGGATATCATTGGTCATCTGACCAGTTTCATTGGATTTCATTGGATCAAATCGACAGGAAGTGGAAAACACACAGCCTAGGAAACAGGTGAATATGCATATCACTTAAAGGGGCCACACCATGAATTTAAAAAAAATATATTATATATAAATATTGCCCCCTAATACGTTTTAAACAGGTTGTAAGCCTAAAAAACATCCAGATATTTTTTCTCACAATCTGACTGTCTGTCATTCCAAGCTTTTTCAGCTGCAATACCAAAACGTCCTTTTGGGCAGGGGGGGGCTACTGAGCAATTCTGTCTGGCCATCATCAATGCAATGGCAAGGCAAGTGATGTCACTTGCCTTGCCATTCTGAAATGGCCTGTTCAGGCACGCCCATTCTGAAAATCTCTGAAATGAGAATGAATGACTGAATGTTAAAAAAAGCCCAAACCCCCCCCCCCCTCCCAAAAAAAAATGAAATTCATGGTGTGGCCCCTTTAAGAATTGTCATGGACAATGCACATGGACACTGTGTCAAGGAAGGGTATACCGCCTCAGACAGCTGAGAAAACTTTAAGTCTCAGTAGCAAATTGCAGCTTTTTTGCACCTTTCACTTTGAGCACAGAGCACTTCATGAGCATTTTATTTTTTCAATCTGTCTTACGATCATCCTTAAAGTTTTTATGGAGTGCAAGTCTTGACTTGCAGTCAACTCTGAACAAAGGACAAAGAAGGGTGCAACAGTTTACCCTGCACTCCAAACTGTAGGTGAAAATGTCTTCAATTTGCTCACAACAGAGAACACACAAGTTTGTTATACTCATTTTACATATTGTACTATGTACTTATAGGGATTGTTTAGATAATGTAGCTGCTGCTTGTAGGCCTATGTATATTCTGTATCCCGGTTGCTAAATTGTTATCCATTATATGCTGTACTGTATATTCTTTCTTTATTGCTGCAAAAGTTTTACATTTTACTTGTATTATACCATGTTTGATTATCATGTTTTTCTATATTCTTAGCACAGTCTGCGGAGCATGTCACACCAACATTTGTACTGCACATACTTGTATGAATAGTGACAAATACACCTCTTGAATCTTGTGGCCAACCTTCATAGATTTGCACAGGATGGAGGTGAGGGGGGGATTATCAGCTTAGGAGTGGGGGATCGCTGATGAAGCGACACGGGCAGAAGGTTCAGCAATGTTTGAACACGACAAACAGACACCCAGAATTATGCTCCCATGTTCAATTTATAGCAGACGAAGAGCCAGCGTGGCACTAAACAAGCATCTGGGAGATTTGGCTCACATTGCTGTCGGATAGATGGTAGGGGGGGAAAAAAATCACTTTCCTACAACGTCACTGATGCTGAATCACAGTTTATGATGATGGTACTGATTACAGGACATAAAAATATACTTTGGAATTATTTATATTGCCTTAAAACAGCAGTAAAGGGTGGCGGTGCGTCTCCTCAAATATCACTTTTGTATTAAAGCATTTAAAAATAATTAAGTATTAATAAGTAATTTGGGAAATCAGCTCCACTTCTCAACATGGATGAATAGGAAAATTAGGAAACAAAAAGGAAAGCATTTGATTCTGTCTATAACTACTTGGAGGGTAGAAATTTTAATGTTTATTGGCAACACAGCTGATGTTGACACACACAGAACTTGTATAGCTGTCGCTATGTACTAAAAAGGTGGGCCTTGTACACCGAGGGCCTTATTCTAATAGCGGAACTTTGCGCCGTGGTGCACGGTCTTAACTTGTGCCATGGGGGTGTGTCCAGCGCAATGGTGCTATTTACAGGACACTCAAATGTTTCGGCTAAAGGCCCTGAATTAGTCATGGGCGTGTTAGGTGTTACATTAATAAAACCAATCAAAGTGCAGGGTGCCATCACCTTTAAGAACTAGGTTGCGCCCGGCATGAGGCGCAGTCTAAGTGGCGGAGAGCTGAAGACGCACAGAATGCGCATGCGCAATGGTCGTCGGGATCAGGACTCAAATCCGCGACACACTGTCAGACTGGCATTGGAGCCTAGGGTGCCTGGACCGCCACACCACGGCCCAGGCCTATTGGGTTCGGTATTAATGGCATAATATTGTAGCACTCAAAATAGGAAATAACATGAATCCCTCACTAGTGGCTTCTTATTATCTGGGTGCATGGCAAGTAGGATATCAACCCAATTGCTCTTGAGTTGTTTTTGAAGCACCCTGCTAGCAGAGAGCGAACACACCTGTTGCTACAGTGAGGGGGGGGGGGCTGTTTGGACACCCCTCAAATTCTCACAATTCTTGAAGAAGAAAAAGCAACATACACATAAATACTCCAAAGGGGAATGCATTGGAGAGACAGAATGAATTAGTAGAAAATGGTATACTGAGATTACTGGGAAAGTTTGTGTGAAAATGTGTTATTTGTATCATGTGTCATGCTTAATGTGACAGTTTAGCATATTTAGAGGGAAAAGGTACAGTAAGTAGCCTACACCCAACTACACCCACATGGCGCTAGTACTGTACCTGTGGACTTACCCCCAGTCCAGGCCTTGATGCTGAGTGCCTAGCAGGGAGGCACTGGGTATACCATTTGTATGACTCGGCTGGGGATTGAACCCCCAACATCCTTATCGCAAGGTGGACATTATAACCACAAGGCCACTGAGCTGGTAGTGAATTAAATGAAGTATATTCAATAGAAAGGGTGGCTGTGTTAGCAGACCTGAACGAGACCAATGTCCATCTTTTCCAAATCATTCTCTTTACAAACACATCATCCTATCACATGGAGCAAACACATCCCTCTAAATGTTTGACTGTAAAACAGTAATGAACGGGCGTGCAAATTCTGAAAAAAACTTTGTATAGAGCACAGCTCATTGGACAGCTGAAACTCAATGGATATCCTACCGTATTTAAAGATAGCACCAAATGGTATTTTGAAAGCTTAAATAAATCTCAGACTTTCCATATGGTGACATTTAGGCTCAAAGGTCTGTTTTGTCCGTTTTTTTATCATCCTGTTAACGTCTCCATTGATTTCCTCCAGACGCAATGAGCGATAAGGTCCAGTAGGCCTGCCTAATTCCACAAAAGGAGAAAAAGGAATGTGTCGACAGTGTAGTGTAGACAGGGAGTTTCAGAGTGATGTTTAGTCCCCTCTGTTGCGAATTATACAGTATTTGATCCCCAGGCAGTGAAAGTGTCTTCCTTGTAGTCAGTAAATATTTACTAAAGCAATACCTAATCCCTCAGAGAGGGAGAGAAAAATCACCCACACTTCCTTTAGAGTGTGGAAAGAGGGATTAAACCCTCAGTTCATGCTTCAAAGATATTCAGTGACACACACACACACACACACACACACACACACACACACACACACACACACACACACACACACACACACACACACACACACACACACACACACACACACACACACACACACACACACACACACGTTTCAGTTTGCCCAAATTCATTTGTTTTATGATCCCTAATGTAATTTAAATTTGACACAAAACAAACATGGCTTAGTATTAATTGAGCTGCTCTAGTGCCAGAAAGTCGGAATGAGTCACTGGAACTGTACAGTAGTGTAGCTGATCTACAGTACAGTTTAAGAATCCTGCCTCCCCCAGATATCTCTACAGTAGTTCAAGAAGATTAAAATGCTGCAGCTTTGATTCTGCTGATACGGTACGGTACTCACCCTAGTACAAGAAATGCTCTTCAGCAAACAAACAAAAAACATTTTCAGTTCAGGATACCAATTTCATCCGATCAGGAGAGACAAGTTTTGGAAAAAAAAGGAAGCAATCCATGTATATGAACAGAAATGTATAACCCTATCCTGTGCTTCACAATAAAACATATTTGAAACCAGGAGAGACAAGTCATACAGGATAAACAAGGAAGTGGTGAAACTAATAAATTAGCTGAAAAAGAATTAACTGGAACAATCCGATAAATGATCTTTGTTATGTTCCCTCTCCTGACTGGATGCAATTTTGTAATCCAACTGAAAACGTATTTTCTGTTTACTAAAGAGTTAGAGAGATGGTGAGACCCCGCTAATAGCAATGATTACAATTGGAATATAGCTTTAACCTTTTATCAAAAAAGAAAAAGCAAAAGCAAATAAGCAATCAAAAACATATCACTTTTACAGCTCCTCTACATGACTCTGCCAGTGTACCCCTCTCTCTCTTTCTCTCTCAAAACCTCAATGTCACATTCTCTGAGTTTTGTTTCTCTTTTCTGTATCTGAGATTGTAGCTACAGTACTGTATGATTCCAACCAGTGGACATTCTGTAGACCAGTGATTCTCAGCCTTTTAATTACAAGGAGCCCCGGTTTGATATGCATTTAGGCCACAGACCCACATTTGATACGTTTATTTATTTATTTTTTATCTCTGGGATCCCAATGTACACTGTGAAACCCCATCTGTTAATCAACTCGGAGAGTCTACAAATGGAACCAAATGGACCCGTAAGCGTCCATTTGATTCCATTTGTACACTTGCCGACGTAACTGTGTGGATTCATTTGATAAGTATATCAATCATTTAGCTGGGGATCCCCCCTGGAACCCCCTCAGGGACCCCAGGGGGTCCTCAATAAATCAGGACCACTGCTGTAGAATACAAGTCATCATCACAAGAGAGAAACAGAGTTTCAACCAGTTTGTACCACCAGAGGGTTAGTACATATACTGTATGAAAATGGCAAAACAATTGTTTATTTTTGCTCATTACTACTCTGCAAGTCTGCATATTCAACAAACGGAACGTTGCCAGCTTACGGCTGTTGGCTGTCGTCGCTGGAACTCAGGTTGTAATTTTGCAGATGGCCGATCTCAACAACAACAAAATTTCATCATTCAGTTAAATATTTTAAATATTTTAAAAGTGAACGATCCATCCTGTTGCTCCCCTCACCAGCCATGCAACTGTCGACACAGGGGAGAACAACAGTGCCATGTGAGTGGTCATGCACAGGGGACAACAACAGTGCCATGTGAGTGGTCATGCAAAGGATGCTAGATGAAACTGGTGCCGAGTTGTGTATGACTCACACACCTGTGTGATTGTCACCGAGAAAGAAAACCAAAACATGATTAATGGAGAAATAAATCAACCTGTTTTTGACCAAACTTCTAAACAAACTTCAAAATACAAAAATACAGCTAAAGATATAAATGAATTAAACCTGTAATCCGTATTGTAACTTTAATGCTGTATAGGATTCGATTCAAAATCTGTACTTCTGAGCTATAGCGCTTGGGAAGGCGAGTTCTTTCCATTTGAGTTTCATGCAATACCTCTTGTCAGCCAGTAGTGGTCCTACCTGACCATCTAAATGTTTCAATATAAGAGCAGGGACAGAAATACAACCACCGCAGCTGTGTTAGTTATATTGTATTAACATACTCTAGTCTACCATGTTTTTTTCCTCTTTGTTTGTTCATTTCACCAGAGGTTATCTCTGCTGCGAACGGGCCTTTTGCATGTAGTTGAAGCGCAAGGGGGCGGGGGGGCGGTGCATGGGGAGAGAGTCAGCGCACTGAAGTCAAGGCACACTACAGACTACTGTGTTGTTGACAGACAACGGATGCACGCTTATTATGAGAAACAACACAAATAAAACATGGCAAAACAGTTGCGTGCATTAGTGCAAGATGAGGGTAAAGGAAACATTCAGTCTAAATGTCCAGTAATTCGCACGCGAAAAGGAAACATTAATGTCCAGTTTGCTAATCCACAACTACTGTGCCAGATAATCACCAAGAGAGTTAAAAAAGAAAAAAACGTTTCAGTCATTCAGTCCGACTTCACTGTAGCCTATAGTAGCCTTTTCATAAATTATATTTGTATTAGGCTGTCCTAAGAGTTTATAATATTTAGAGAAATGTAAGGTTTCAAATACAAAAGTATTGGTAGTAGTTGCTGGACATTTAGACTGAATGTTTCATTTATCCTCATCTTGCGCTAATGCACGCAACTGTTTTGCCAGGTTTTATTTGTGTTGTTTCTCATAAGCCTGCATCCGTTGTCCGTCAACAACACAGTAGTCTGTGCCTTGACTTCAGTGCGCTGACTCTCTCCCCCCCCGCCCCCCGCCCCCTTGCGCTTCAACTACATGCAAAAGGCCCGTTCGCATCTCTGCTATCCCACAAAAACTCATGCCTTGTAGATGTACTGTAGGTCATCATCACGATATCTTGGCATCTTAGAGAGACAAGCCATCTCTTATGCTACCATCACTGCTAAGGTGGAAAAGGCTGGTTTAGGCAGTCCAGGTGCTGAAATGACCCACATTCCAATGTAGGGAGATGTTTTGCATATAACTTAATCTACAAAACTAAATCAAATGAAAGAATGAGAGCAATTGTGAAAGTCTACACATTTCTGTTATAATTATGGCATGGTTTAATGGAAGAGGTGAAGCAAGGCATCCAGCAGCATGACAGAAATGTAGGTCATTGCTTCATTGCAAGAAGGTGTCAGCAAGGCACCAAAATACAGTGCAAAAACAACAGATACTGTAGGACCACACCTTGCAATAATAACATTAGCATAACACAAAAGCGTTGTGTATGCAACATGGCTTGGGTATCCATAGAACTACATCTATTTTACAGGTGAGTTTCAATAACATAACATAGTTTCCTATGACAGATATTAAACTATATGTGTGTGTGTGTGTGTGTGTGTGTGTGTGTGTGTGTGTGTGTGTGTGTGTGTGTGTGTGTGTGTGTGTGTGTGTGTGTGTGTGTGTGTGTATACATATATATATATATATATATATAAATATATATATATATATATATATATATATATATATATATATATATATATATATATATGATATATGATATATAGTATATATAGTATATATACATATAAATACATACATAATTACACACGTAGCTGTGTACAATACTCAGTTTCCATAATAATCTGTTGTCAAGCATACAACCATGTGCATAATAAGTGTCAGTTCCCATCCTGTATGCAAGCAGTGATGCATACAGACACTTTATTTGTATATAGAGTGTTTGCCATGGGCTTTAGCCCTCAGAGCCATAGGCATTGCAAGTCAAATATTCTACATTTTTAAGAGTGCAGCTCTGCTTTTATCACATGTATGCTAATTTTTTAAACCATAACTGACATATGACAGTCCTCTGCAGACGCAAGAAATGCCGTCGACAGCTCATGCAATATCAATGAGCCACACACTTGTCTCTCAGGGGAGAGAAGCGAACACAGTCTGCCTTTTGTATTTGTCATATCTCCTCCAGCCCATGGTGACCGCAATGTGTCTCAGGCACTCTGGCTCACAAAAGGACAGATCAACACCACAAAGCCGAGGGAATAGAAGCATCCTGGGAAATGGCGACCCTGTGGCCATTTTGAACACACCAGGTTTTCTTCCCCCATGTGCTGCTTCTTTCTTAACACTCTGGCCAGAGGGTGGGTTTTCTTCTAACTGTGTATGGATCACGGAGCCTCGCTGGCAGAAACATGCCACCCAGTCCCAGACTGATGGTTACTAAACACTGCGTGTCAGCCTAAGGCACAGGCCACAAGGCGTATAGAGCAGTAACCTTTTGGTCCTTTATTGTTATGAGTATGTTACAGCTTACAGTTATCAGTATTATTAACTTAAAAACGTAACTTATGCTGTATCTTACAATTGAAGTTTAAATTCAAGAATTTCACTTCCTACAATGTACTGTAGATGAGCTGTAATGTATGGGACAATAAAGCTTGAGGAAATACTATTCAGTGTATTCATAATCTCACATGAATAACATACTGTAACAGCTGCTGCTTTTTGCAACAGATAGTAAGTAAACAAGGGAACCAGGAGACCTGGTACTGCCAGACCCCTAGTGGTTGAAATCTGAATGGACGGACTTCGCATGACGTGTGTGCAGAGGAAAAGAGGGACAGGACAGGAAAAGGGGGACAGACCGACCGACAAAGCCTCATGTAGGCCGACCCCTTGGGTCTGGCAAAAACATTACATTATTGCCACAAATCTGACACAATGAGATTGACTCATCATTTTCTTCTATGCCTAGGTCACAAAGAGTAAAAAAATGTCCAATGTCCTTAACCTCCTGGCCGAGGGGGGGCGGCCGCCCCCGCAGCACCCCCAGTTCCCGCGACTATGGTGCTCCCCGCAAACCTTTACCACCAATCGGAATGGAATCAGAGAGATCTGACAGATTTGTCTTGATTACGTGACCAGAGATAATATGTACCGATTTGCGTGAGTATTCAACAGAATCTGTAATAAGTGCTTTGAAGATAATTAAAAATGGCGGGCAATCTTGTCATAATATGTCACTATATAGCGCCATTATGAGGCCAATTAAAAATCCTCCGCACATTCCCTGCTGGGAGTGTGCGTGCAAAGTTTCTGGTATGGTGGAGGTATATGTACTCAACCGAGTTGATTGTAAATCTGTGTAAACAGGTTGATTTGGCTGTTTTGCATTAAATTAGAATTTTATGCACTTATCTTGAGCCCACCCACTTGCTCCCTGGGAGACCTGCCTGAGTAAGAAGCTTACTCTGTGAGATGAAAGTGAGATGAGATCTGTAAAGTTAATACTGTGAATCACAGAGAAAATCAACACCGTATAAAGGGTTCTGGTGATAGAACACTCAATAATCCCAGTAATACATGAGTATGCATCCTAATAACCTCAGTAATACATGAGTATGCATCCTAATAACCTAAAAAAACTGATATTATGCAGAATTTCATGGACAACAAACTTGTTGTAGAAGTCATTTCCTGCCCTTTTACAAATACTAGCCTCAGCCAAAATAACCTGGAAACCAGACAAATCTGCCAGTGCAGAGTCATCATCTACACCATATGATATCCGGTGATGAGCTTAGACTTTTTACAGGGGCCAGTTACAATTTGCAGCCACCTGTAGGTGCTCTTTTAGAGCGGTTTTGAAGGAGGGTACATTCCACATTCTTGTGGCAGAGCAGTAGAAGAAATTTGACCCCATTTGTGTGCCGAAACTGGGTTCAGTGAGATCAGTGGGGCTCCTTCTGAAGATCAGTTAAATATTAATAGTATCCAATGACAATGTGTGTCCACATTTTTGCTAGTTAAACGGAACATTATCTGGAAAAACAACTCTGCGCTATAGGCACAAAGGGGCTTGTATTAAGTCTCGGAATTAGTCATGGATGCGTTTTGAGCATAACATAAATTAGAACAATTAGAGTGTCTTCTCCCTTTCACTTTAAGAGCAAACATTTCTACATACGGTTATTAATTATTTCTAATAGTTAATTAACGCATTTGTGGTGCTATGGGCATAAATGATAACATGCGAATCCAATTTGGCATTGATTGGATGTTGCATTCATGATATATGGTGATTTTTTTGAAGATATAGGCCCCACCCACTAATTTGTTAAGCCAATTACAGTCAAATAGTATGCAATATCCAAAACCCTGTTGATGGTCTTGACATATGACTCACAAGATAATTTGATACAAAACGTGTTGTACAGTGACATTTGTAGCATTTTTGATGCCCCCTATTGGTGTAAGAGAAATCGTGTTTGGCTCCATGTTATTTAGAGGCCCTTCAATGTCTGATTCATGTTCGGGGTAGATCGGACAGTATACATACAGTGTGATTTTTGATCACATAGGCCTCTCCTGCAAATTTGGACGCAATCAATACAATTATGAAAAATCTGAATGATACATGTTTGGTACATGACTCGAGAGATAATGTTTACACATTTGTAGTGTTGATAAAATCTGTATTAGAAGTAGCAAAATGTGTGTTCTGAAGAAAATGTGAAATTGTGTACAACATACAGTTCAAGAGTTAAAGCCAACACATAAAACAGCCTGTTATAGTGCCACCATGAGGCCGATTTGAAAAAGGTGTTTTGTCTTCCTTGGCCTACTGGGAGTGTGCAAAGTTTGATGCCGATCGGTCCAGCGGTGTCCGATATTACCTGTATACAGACGCACGAACACACACACGGACAGGGGCAAAAACTATCTCCGCCTCCTGGCCTGTCGGCATGGCAGTCGCAGAGATTATAAAAAATACCTGCTGTCACGCCTGCTGTCACGTTCTTACACACCTGTTCTTACACACCTGCTGTCACACCTGCTGTCACGCTCTTAAATCCAGCGCTGACGTGCTGGATTTAAGAACAGCCTCTACTGTAGGTGCAATACGTTTTCTAAGTTTTGCTCGTTTGCTAAGATAGCAACGCGCCAGCAATGCAGCAGACCACACCTCAGTGCTAACAACGCCCATCAGCGCACAGATGAGCTAATTATATTTGGTAATTATACAACGTGGCCGTTGGACTTGAAAATGACAACTGCGTCAGTTGTAAACTAGCAATGATAATTGCTAGTCACAACTCAAATTATGACATGCAAATGGGAGATGAAAAGTTGTGTCCTACAGATATCAGTCATTTCTTTATTTTCTATATTGTGATAAATATGTTATCGTGGACTTGTTATTGTGATGTTATTGTAAAGTGAGTTCAATGCAACATTATCCAAAATCCAACTTTTATATCTGTTATCTAGCAACCAGCGCCACTTTAATTTCACGCACAACTGATGCTCAGTGTCATTATTAATGCCTGTTCCTGTAATGTTGCCCATAAATGATTTTGCTGTTGATAGTTAAGTAATGTCTCAAATGGTCTGTTGTTTTACGTGCTACACTAATACATTAATGCCATAACTAATTTGTTAAGGCAACAAATCACATTGTATTAAATCATGTTTAACACAGTCCTGGGTAAAATGGAACATTACAAATTAATATGTGCTTCAAATGTGGATCATGGGGGAATAATACCTATATTATGTCATATTCTTCTCTCTGAGGAACACTGGTGGGTGATGAACATACAGTAAAGGACTCAAATCAAGGTGATAGGCCATGACTTTCTCTCCCAGCAGACATGGCGACATGATAAGCTGGGATTTTAACCCAATCATATGGTGTAGATGATGATTAATATGGCAGATAATCAGAGGAGGCTGAGGCATCTATGGGTGTGAGATGGGATATGGGGCGTAAACAGGAGGAGAGCACAGGGCAGTGAAGCTGGGATGGGCACAGTGCATCAATCACAGGTGACAGCTGGGAGGCACGGAAGGAGCTTCATTCATCAAGAGAGGACCAGGTGCTCCACCATGTCAAACCAGGCAGTGCTAATTGCTAAACTCTGAGGGCCTATTTCTTTAACCAATCATCAGCAAAACCTCTACGACTACTCCAATGAAAGCCAAGGATACGAGAGAATACTGTGGGTATTCTTTTTTGTTTTTACAGCAGACATTTTGAAGGGTTAACACAGCTGACGGTAATAACATTAATTGTGGGTGTGTATCCTTTAGGTGTACTGAGTGCCAGCATGGACAGGTTCATGTACAGTTCATTTCATGCTAAGGGTATGGTCACACATGTGCTATGGAAGGCGTGAACTCCACGCAATGGCACTTGACACACCAACACACCGCAAATGGTCGGAAGCTCCATCCCTTCGCTCGTGCGACTGTTTCATGCATGTGTGACTGCACCCCAACACCTACAGTATTTGGAACACGAGCTCATTTAATGTTATTCCCTTCAGCTGCCATCCTACAGTATTTAACTGCTATTGGTTGGTGATGACCATCCCCATTCATAAGGAGGTAAATAGCATGTCCTTCTGGTGTACATCATGTTATAGTCAAATTAGAATGATTTGAATACAGTAAACACATCATACGGTATCTGACAGTAAATGGAAAAGAAGCATTTACTGGTCCCCGGGAGAGCCATCTGCATTCACCCAGCAGCTGGCTGCTCAGATCACTCAGATAAGCGCAGAGGCGAAAGCTAGGGGTTAAGTGTCTTGCTCAGAGACACTTCGAAAGCGTTGAACCCCTGACCTTACAATTCCCAAACAGCCTTTCTACCCACTCAGCCACGGACGCTAATGACATGTATGGCCGTGTCGTTTGTTGGAAATAACTGCTACTTGAATATCGGTTAGTGACGTGGTAGTACGACGCTGTATAAACAAGGTTTATCAACGTCATATGACAGTAAAGCACGTCTGGCAAGGACTCATTGGGGCCCCTTTTCCTCTTAACTGAATGACCTCTCCAGTCCCTCTGATCACAGCTGACTCCACTCCATTGAATTAGCAACGCGGCCCTCTGGGCTACAGGCTTCAGGGGCCATGTTGGAGCCTCAGTGGTGAATATTAGATTGCACGCCTCCAGATCTCATTAAAGGAAGCAACAGGACAACGTCTGCATCTCCAATGAGACCAGAGGCCATCAGGCATCCTGACTCCCTGTTGAATTTACTGATTTGATTGATACTGTGTACGTGCATGTGTGTGTCTGTCTGCGTGCGCGCACGCAACAGCCGTCTCACAATAACAACAGGGTAAGATGTCGTTCTGCGTAAAATAGAATTACTAGTAAGAATTGCACAATGGGTGGAAAGCTACACGCTAAAATTGTCAATATTCATTTAACTCTGAGAGAGTACGAATGGAACCAAATGGACCCGTAAGGGCCTCAGAGGAATTTAGCTTTACAGTGTAAAGCTTTGTTTGGATTAAACACAATGTGAAGGTTTAACTGACAGTGACGGACCACTGTTCATTCAGTACATTCAATAAGAAGGCTGTTAGGAAGGACACTTACCACTTTCTTCAGCTGCAGTTTCCTCTTGTCTTCTTTTCCAAATGGTTGTTCACTGAAAAAAGGAAATAGCACAGTGTTACACTTAGCGCTTCATAAACAGAGCACATAATATATTTATAATAGAAACAGAACACGTAGGCCTTGGGGACATCTCTGCCGCATCAGCATCATTAAAAGCACTGAATGGTCCGTCAAATGTCAGCATAAAATATGTGAAAAATAAGTGTTTACATAAGTATGACACTATAACAATTTAGGCAGGTTTGCATTGTCAAACAGCCACACAAACTCAAAATCTATTCCATATAGTCCTTCTGCAAGTGTCACACTGGTGGACACTATTCTTTACCAACTAGTACCTTAAGTATTTCATTTAAACATAGAGTAACAGTAGGCCAATTAGCTAATAGTTTGAATAACAGCTACTGTGGCCTGAAGGCAGCAGTTTTAAATTTCTGAACCAAAGTGATCCCCATTAATTAACACAGCTCGGTACCAATACAATTTCTTAATGTCCACTATTAAGTGCAAATTAACTAGAATCAGGTTTATACTCTTGAGAGGTTGTGTGATAGTCTTGAATTTGATATTAAATTCACGTTGGCTTCAAGGAGGACTAAGCTTTTGCAGTTTTTTTCCCCATATTGCCACAATTGTCAGTCTTACCCACACTTTTTCCCTACGGTAACCAAATTACTGCTCAGCATATGCACATAGTATACTTTGTGCATGTGGATAAGGTATGTGGATGGAAATATATTTCTTATAACAGAATCAAAGTGTCGCATAATAAATGCAGCATAACCATATTACAGGTTTGAAGCCCAAACTCTGTTCTGTCCACCATACAGCTGACATGGTGCCCATGGTAATAAATCCAGCTCTAAATTGACCATGAATGTTTAACTGTGTATCTATGCTACAACATGTACTATAAATCACTAGGTACTGTACAAGACCCAGTGTATTCCTGGCCTAATTAAAACAATTCCCATCAATAAATATTGATTTTCTTTCATCTGTCACAAGGATTGTGATTTTCAGCATCATGGTCTGTGGACATCGGGGGATGCCTTGTGGCTCAGCCAGTTGGTGCACAGACCATTATGTTCCTGAGTGCGAGGACCGGGGTTCAGATCCGATCCCCGTCTTGTCTCGCATGTCTCTCCTCTCTCTCTGGCAGTCTCTGCCCTTGATTTCCTGTCTCTCTACACTGACCTATCTGAGATAAAGCATCTAGAAATCTTTAAAAAAAAACACATCTGTGAACATTGGACTGTGGAACAATTCTACTGTACACTCCATCTGATCTCACTTGATGCAGTGCCTTTTAAACATATTTGCTTTTGCTCAACAAGAAATGAGATTACAAATCGACTATTTCACCGTCAACAGGCAAACCATCCTACAGACCATGAAGATGTTTCTCTAACCCTCCACTTGGGATTAGCCCATTAGCGTCTAAACTCTATGAACTCAAACGTGGTACTGTAGCTTATTGATTTTGACTACCAACCAACCAACCAACCGACCAACCAACCAACCAACCAACTCATCACACCCAACAAACTTTGAAGAAGTTCCCTTACCATATACACCAAAGCCAATATAAAAACCAACCAACCATAGGGATAAACAACAACAGTCAATTAAAATTAACAGATACAAATTAAACCAAAATAAAACCAAATCATATACTTAACATACACACATAGACATAATGAAAGCAGCACAATTAAGACAACCAAATGTGCAAGGTAAGGGTACTAAAATCGAAGGAAAGGCCTTACAAATAAGTTTTAAGGAACAATTTAAAAGATGACACTGACTTAGCTAGCCTTAAATCCTCAGGCAGGGTGCCCGGGCCGCAAAAGCCTGATCAGCCATAGTGACAAGGCGAGTCTTGGGAACTTCCAAGAGAGCCTTACCTGAGGATCTAAGGCTACGCATCGGCTTATGTGGTTCCAGCATATCAGAGCTATAGCTGAGAGCCAGGCCTGGCAAGGCTTTAAAAGTCATCAGCAAAATCTTAAAATCAACTCTGAAACTCACCGGCAGCCAGGGAAGTGAAGCTAGGATCGGTGTAATGTGATCATGTCTCTCAGACTTTGTTAGTAATCTAGCTGCAGAATTTTGCACCAGTTGAAGATGGGAGATAACCTTTTTGCTGAGCCCAGAGTATAGAAGTTGCAATAGTCTAGGTGTGATGAGATAAAAGCATGAATGACTTTTTCAGGGTCTGCAAATGATAAAAAATGACTTAAATGTTAGCAATTTTCGTAGTTGGAAGAAACATGATTGTACAACTTTAGTTACTTGCACATTAAAGGACAAGTCAGAGTCAAACATCACACCTAGTTTGCGAGCCGATATCTTGACATTGTTTGACAGATTGCCAAGATGTGATTGGAAAGGGATGGTGGAATGAGGTGGGCCAAATAGGAGGATCTCAGATTTAGCCTCATTAAGTTGGAGAAAGTTCTGGGACATCCAACATTTGATTTCTGAGAGACAGGTGAGGATCTGGTTCATATTACCTGCGTCACTGGGCTTGAGTGGGATATATAACTGTGTGTCATCTGCATAACAATGGAAATGGAAAGTTGTATTTGAGAATTATGTGACCTAGAGGAAGCATGTCAATTGAAAACAGAATTATTAGACTTTGATTGATTATTTTGCAAAAAAAAGGCACAGGAAAGTACAGTTCAATGCAAGGCCTGCTAAGAGGATTATACTGTAAGAAAGCGCGTTATGGCT
This sequence comes from Gymnoscopelus braueri, assembly GCF_963280865.1. NCBI lineage: Eukaryota > Metazoa > Chordata > Actinopteri > Myctophiformes > Myctophidae > Gymnoscopelus > Gymnoscopelus braueri. Next base: position 20,429,607 of record NC_137625.1, read on the forward strand.
TGTTTCCATTGGGGTACTGTGTACACAATTCATTAATTCCAATGTCCTCCTTTCTACTTGAGATTCCCAGCTCAAAGCTACATTATACGGCAAATGTTTCTGAAAAAAAGCATTTTGCTTTGTCCCCAGAGACACATGAGAGAGAGAGAGAGGGGGAGGGGAAGAGGGAGAGAGAGAGTTTATCCAATGATTACTATAAAGGTAGGGAATCAGTATCAGTAAGTGTCTAAAATTGGCCCACTGTCTTCCAGACGACGATGTTGTTAAACCAGTGAACAGCCATTAATTATAGGTTGATATTTGCCAGTATTCCGCAGGAGGTCTTTGAAAGCTAACACAGTTCCTTCACTGAAAAGGTGATCTATGATCCCAGAATAGACTTCAAAGGCCTGCAGACATCTCTTGTCATCTGTGGCAATAATTAACACTCTACAATATACTGTACTTGATGAAGCAAAATTTTAAGATATGTCTTTTTTGACAGCGCCAGTGTCAAAAGTATAACTGAACCTGAACTTCATGTTCTGTTATAAGGAATGTATGCCCTCCCACTAAACTAAACTACAATAATTATGGCCAACTGAGGACAGGTGAATACAAAAGCAGTAGTGTTCATTCTAAAACCACAAGCCTATCCTAAAATTTGATTTGGTATCAGATTATTGAGAGAAGAGAGACTAGAACAGTAATCCAAATCCAAATCAGTATAGTAGAGGCGCCACAGTAGTGGTGTCACTGTTCTATAAGAGTAGAGGCCACATACTGGTTTCTTTTTGCCCCAGCAAGTAAATGTATCTTTCACTAAGACATTATTAGTGTGGTTGCCCTAACAGGGCAACCAGACTATAGTACTAGATGTGCTTTATTAATCCGTCTTCCGGATAAACAATACTTCGGGCTGCTATTTCTTCCCCCAATGTTGTGCCATATCTCAAAATGACCGTCTTGACCTGGAATCGTGCGCTTGTATTTTGCTAAGAGATTGGTTAAATAGTTTAATTGATATTGATTTATTAGTGCATTAAATTTCCCCATCCGCTTTAATGGAAAAGTGAAAAAACTCAAATTCAAGTATTTTTTTCTCAAAGACCGTAAGGGCTAGAGTTACAAGATTTGGTGGGTAGGTTCAATATTTAGTGCAAAATTATTGGAAAAATAATTACACCAATCGGCCTCATGGTGGCGCTATAACATTCCCCTTTACGTTTTGGCCTATAACTCTTGAACCGTATGTCGTAAAATCAAAATTTTTCCCTGGATTCCTTGGGTCATTACGCAACTCCCCATATAGGCCACGCCCATTTGCGTCTGGATAGATTTTTTGATATTGATTTATTAGTGCATTAAATTTCCCCATCCACTTTAATGGGAATTGCAAAAACTCCCATTCAAGTATTTTTTTCTCGGAAACCATAAGGGCTACAGTTACAAGACTTGGAGGGGAGGTTAATAGTTTATTGCAAAATTATTTAAAAAATAATCACACTAGTCGGCCACATGGTGGCGCTATAACAGCCCCCTTTACGTTTTGGCCTATAACTCTTGAACCGTAGGTCGTAAAATCAAAAATCTTTTCCCCTGGATTCCTTGGGTCATGATGCAACTCCCCATATAGGCCACGCCCATTTGCGTCTAGATACATTTTCCGCCATTTTGAATTTTCTTCAAAACACACTTTTTGCTCCTTTTCCTACAAATGTTGTCCAAATCTCACACAAATCGGTACAGGTCATCTATGGACCCATGCGATAAATATATCCAAACGGCATTTTGATAGTCTTTACCGTTCGTCCGTAATTGGCTTCCAAACTTCGTGGGAGGGGCCCGTTTTACCAAAAATGCCAAAAATCACGAACAAAACGTCCAATCGATCCCAAATTTAAATCACATGTCGAGGGTGGCTTACTCAACAAATCACCAAAAGTATTTCCACTTTGATCCATAGGGGGCACCACAACTGCGCAAAACGTAACCGTTTGATGCAAAAACATGATTTTTGGGGGGATCACTCCTCTCAAAATGAAAAGCAGGTGATCTCAGGAGTTACAGGACGATGTCATTGGCCTGCTACATTTGTGGGAGGGGCCTATTTATTTAGTGGGAGGGGCCTATTTCTTAAAATCAAAACGCCATGTATCACGAACGCAGGATCCAATCAGCACCAAATTCGATCGGCACGTCGCGCGGCCTCCGACGGTATTCCTCCAAGCGTATTCCTCAAGTCCCGGCGGCGGCGACCTGCGACCGGCGTCGGCGCAACCACACTTTGCAATTTCCCATAATTGCGACGCGTCTAGTTGGTCCTTGTTCTAGTCATGAGTATGTGCCTGGTACGTTATTTCCTAATTGATTCCATCAGATCACTTCTATTAGGTCTAATGTACTAGCAGACTAGATAAAATGCAATAAACTAGTGCCATGTCCTTAATATATATTCAGATTCAGAATGTTGGCCAGATTAACCAAATATAAATCAAATCTGTAGGCCTTAACAATAGTTATAGTGTATTATTTTGGCTCCAAATGATGCATTAATGAGGAGGCGTGTTTTTGAGGGCACTCCAAGTTACTCACCTTTAACCATACACCAAGTCTACAATCAAACAGACACTAAAGAGGGAACTCAAGTTTGAGCAGAAGTCAACAACAGTGCATTGAATAACCCATTACATTTCCCTTGTAATTAACTAGCTATGTACCATTACACCTTGTGCTCTTGTCCTGTGTGTACCATGGAGGTAGAGTAGGAAGTTGAGCCGGTCTCACGGTCATACACCCTCCAGTCACATACAGTATATGCACAAGATCTTAATGGAATAACAATGCGGTCGATTTAAGCAGGCCAACACTCACTCTTATCATAATATTCATACATATATTATCATGTTCTTAATGTCCTAATAACTGTGTATCTCTCTGCCTCATGGGTGTTTTGGAGGCTCAGAGGTCCATAATGCTTGCGCAGATTTGTTCTGGGGTAGTATTCTAATATTAGTAGTATCTCCTCCTTAGTTTCCTATAGACAGTTGAGGCATTATTATGCATTAATATCTAAAGAAAGCATTTCATCTGGGGTTCTGTTCGGATATGTAACCATATCACAATGTAGCCTAAGCTCTATTGTACTGCAACTCTGACCTGAAGCAATTACAGTACAATAACCTCTCTTTCGGCTCCAGATGTACTCTATTACATTCAGTATTCACTTGAGACCATTGAAGTCTTTGGGGCGGCAGTGGTTCAGGGGTAGAGTGGCCGGTAAAGCGTCCGGATGGGAACTGCGAGGTTTCCAGTTCGATCTCGGGCTCCCCCAGAGTTAGTGTCGAAGTGTCCTTGAGCAAGACGCTGAACCCCTAATTGCTCCCGATGAGCAGGTTGGTGCCTTGCATGGTTTCCTCTGCCATCGTTGTATGAATGTGTGTGTGAATGGGTGAATGTAAAGTACTTTGGATAAAAAGTACTATAATACGTGTGTTCCAGCTTTTTCCACATTTTAGATGACAGTCAACAAAATGAACAGCTACATGTACGACAATGCACCAGAACCAGTGTTCATCCATTTTGTGTCTCTTAATATAACCAACACATCAAATATTCTACAGCGCGCACAACACCACAAAATCCAAATGCAATAATGAATCCGGAGTTCACACACACAAACGCACACACGCACACACACACATGTGCATACTGGCCAATATTGACCAATAATTCTTATATCTCGATATCTATTTAATAAGAACTTCACTGGTTCAGTGTTTAAGGAATAATGGTGTGTCCTCTGTTGAGCGATAGCAACACAAAGCCAATATCCGGCATGGAAATATAACCCCTGAACATCCCTCTGAACCCCCCCTTCTCTCTCTCATTTGAGGGTATGCAGGACAGAAACGTATCCATTATTCCACCCCAAGCCAAGGTTGCATCTCACCAAGCAGGCAGGCTAGACAGCAGGCACATTTCTGGACAATTGGAATTTGGCGTGATTTTGTCAGAACAATTCTAACCAGGCAATCAAGAACCAACCAAAAAAGATGGCCATCCCTCCCTCTATTCTGCCAAGGTTTCCCACAGGAGCAGCTATCATTTTTTCATGAAGAGATAATGGGAGACTACTGCACCACAGTGACCGCTGGTACACTTTCAATAGAAATAAAAAGAGAGTAAATGTAGCTGCAATCAAGTCAATCTTTTTTCAAAGTGACAATTTCCCAGCTGCTTGTATACAAGTGCACCATTTTTTTCTCAGCTGACATAATCATTTTATTTTGACTGAGGTGAAACTAGGAAAAGTGCTCCTCGGAGCACAGGCTTCCGCCAGGTCAGGTGTGGGCCAGCAATATTAGGAATTTGCCAATCAGGATGGAATATGAAAAATAAGACGGATCCGTCTTGATCACTTGACTATAGAGATCATGTGTACCGATTTGCGTGATGTTTGGACAAAATTTGTACGAGTAATATAAATAAAAGCAAATTCGCAAAAATCGTCCTCCTGGTGGCGCTATAATAGGGCAATGTTAAAGGGCATTTGTTCCTCCATGGGGTGTGTGTGCACAGTTTCGCTGCGATCAAGCCAACGGTGCCGGAGATTAGCTGTTCACAGACGGAGCCACACACGGACGGACAAGGTGCAAAACATAGTCTTGGCCATGCCTTTCGGCCTGGCAGAGAAGTGATGACATAGAGTATTGTTAGTTTTTACGGCGTGGCTCTGCAAGAGGCTAGCTGTTGATCAGTGTTGTCTGTCTGACTGTCTATCCGTCTGTCTGTCTGTCTGTGTGTGTGTGTGTGTGTGTCCAGATCTCTCAAACTGCTGGACCGATCACCACAGATATCTTGTGCACACTGCCAGTGGGCTAACTTACTTCTATTATTATATCAAAAAAAATCTTCACATAATATTATACAAAAAATAACTAAAAACTCAAAACTTGAAAAAATAATGCATGTAGCCTGTAGACTTATTATGCAGTGACCTTAGTTCATTTAATTTCATGGTACATTTCAGATGCAGTCATGTCCAGTCAGTCCTCTAATAGCAGAAGTTAAAGGAAGGAAAAATCCTAATTGTAATATTATCCAAATAAATTACTTTGTTCACAAATAATTAATGGATGCCTGAACAGAATACAATTACGTTTGCTCTGTTAAACTTTTTTTTTCTTCTTTAGACAGGCAGGCAGTTTGGAAATAACCAAAGAAGCAAAGGTTAATACAGGGGTTGGCCATGAATGTTTTGGCCAAATTCAATTAAACACAACAATCCATCTCCGGAGGTGGTAGGATGATTAAATGCTTGAAATGTTCATGTTGTTCTGTGAAGATACGCTGAGGTCCCAGAGAAGCTTCCTGTCAGTTATGATGTGAAGCGTGGCGCTTGGCCAGGCTTGTCGGTGGCCTGTCAGTCAACTTTTCTCTCCCCTAACATGGAAACATTTAATAAATCATACAACTACAGATTCTGCAGAGCGGCTAAATAAAAGACTAACAGCCTTGTTTGCCTTGCCTGTAAAATAGTGTGAAAAATAATGTGACCCGTGCATTTACCTGTCTGTACATCAGTATATCTTTGCAGTTATGAATGTATTTGCACAAACCTTAGTGGAAAGATTGATGCTGTGCCAAAACGATTAACTTTTACAGTGATTTGACGGAAGGGTGATTGACACTGGGTGTGGTCTGTCACAAAAATGTACTTAACATCTGAACAGATTAACATGCCACAAAAGGTTTATCATGGGCCCAGTTAAAGGCATATTGTGTCACTTTTTTCAGTTAGCCTAAACACAAGTACTTTTTAAAATAATCTTTCAATGGTATATTTTTCACAATAACCATCCATTCCACATCAATGTGATTGACAATTTCTCTTAACACTATTAAACATTGCTGTTTCACGGCAGAATGGAATGGGAACCTGGCATTCACAAATTGAAACAAAACCCAGTAAGGATGGTGGGGGCGAATTAAGTCAAATGTTTTGTCTTGTAGCAGTGAAAGGACATATGGGTCTTGCTGAGCGCTTAAAAAAAATAAACAAAAAAACAACAACCGCCTGCGTAGAGGACGATGACCTGCCCTTGAAGCTGGTATACTTAAATTAGACAGTACTAGACCATACCCGTAGGGGGATATGAGCACCCAAAGTGTGCAGTTTGGGTTATGCGGTGAGAACAGACAGTTTATCAGGGATCGAAAGTGAGTTTGTACTGTGTAGTGCAGTGGTTCTCAAACTTTTTCATGGCAAGGACCCCCAAATTGACACTTGTTAGCCCGCGGACCCCCATTTGAAAAGATATGCGAGGGACCCCCATAAGAGAAGATTTGTTTACGGCTGTAGCAGTGAATCTCAACCATTTTAATTTCAAGGTCCCCCAGTTTGACATGCATTAGGGCTACGGACCCCCATTTAATGGCATTTCTATCCCTTGGACCCCAGTTTATATGGTAAAATGTATGTTAATTTAACTGTGAGAGTGTACAAATGGAACCAAATGGACCCGTTAGAGTCCATTTGGTTCCATTTGTACACTGTCAGAGTTACAGACCCATAAGGGTCCATTTGGTGCCTAATCTATCATTTAGCTGGGGACCCCCTGGAACTCCCTCAAGGACCCCTGGGGGTCCCCGGACCCCACTTTGAGAACCAATGGTGTAGTGTGTACACGCACATCCCGTCGTGGAGGAACAGAACACCCACAAACACCCGCGCATATAAATATCTAACAGGCGGAGCCGTTCCCCGTCGGCCGTTGCCAACACACACACGCGCGTGCGAGCCGTTGCGAGCGCGCACAAACAAACACACACACACACACACAGGGCCGCTTCTCCCTACACGCACACTACGCAGGCTGCGTGGGGCCCCGCCCCACGCAGGGCCCCTACCCACCGAAAAAATAAAAAATATTTATTTTTATTTTTTTTAAACGAACCCAATCCGCCCAGAACCGCAAAAAAAAAACACGGACCCCCGTGAAACATCGCGGACCCCATCGGCTGTTTTTTTTTTCCATGAAGAAATTTCCCTGGGGTCTCCAGGCCGTGACCTACAGACATGGCGAAGGAAAACTGTGAACACAGCCACGCATGCAAGATGTTGCACATGAACGCAGCAGCCGCACTGAGGCGCTCCAACACAAACACTCTGACATTAAGCTTCACACAACAAACATCAGCAGCAAACATTCACCACAATGACAAACAAATTACGTCCGCGCAAAAATAAGCGAGGGCTCGCTTATTTTGTCTTTCCCTCCCTCCCTCCCTCTCTCTCCCTCTCTGTCTCTCTGTCTGTGTCTGTCCGTCTATTCTCTCTCTCCCACCCTCCCTCTCTCTCCCTGTGTGTGTGTGTGTGTGTGTGTGTGTGTGTGGTGGGGGTGGGGCGGGGGGGACAGCCATGACGCAAGGGACTTTTGAGATCGCCATCCCCAAAATAGGTTGACTTATTGGGATACATGCGTGTGACTGGTCGCCCCTGCCGGTTCTCTGATTTTTTTTTTTTAAATAGGCTCTGTCATGATTAATTGACCACACATATGAAGTGAAACAACTAAATTCTATCCAAACGATATGTTATAAGTGAATTCCGTGCGTCAAAGAAGAAGTTTAAGAGCGTTTAGTAAGCGAAAATAAGAAGTCAAGGCACTCGTACCCTGACTCGCACATCAACAATGGCTGCCGTTCGTCTTTTTCAGGCTGCGAACTCGCCACCTGATTGGCCAACTTTTGCTGTCAATCACAGAACGATGAGCGACGTTGCCATGTCCAGGTTTTGTAAGCGTGAAGTGGGTGTGAATTGGTTAGAGAAAGTGCGTCCACGCATGCGCAGTGCGCGGCTTTGTGTTTTTTCATGAAGCTGGTTGCTTGTTGCTCGCGCACGATCTAGCGCTGCGTTTGGCCTTCTTTTCATAGACCTTGTTGCTTGTAGGGTTCGTTTCGTTTGGCCTTGTTTTCATAGACCTTGCTGCTTGTTTCGCGCGCGAAACCTGGCAACGACACATGCGCAGTTTGCAACGCATGCGCAGTTTGATCTCCCAAGACACCACCCAAGACAGACAGACCGACAGAGTTTACTCAAATTATATGTAAGATAATATCATTCAGATGGCCTCCCTGCATGAAGATGACACAGCTTTGGCAAAGGCCTGCCTCTGTCTCCTCTGCCTCTGACCTTCACTGATAAAGCTTTTGGCCCTACACAACAACTTCTAACTTCAGCACAGACTACTGCCTTCAGTATCATCATCATGAACCGCATTAACCCATTAAAACTGGGAAAGCATCTGCGTAACCACTTTAACCTTTATTTTACACTTTGGCTATTGAAAAATAGCAGATATATACAAAGCGAACATTTTTTACTCAAATGATTACACACGGTGCAAAGGAAACTAGGCGTTTTGATCAGTGATCAGACCTTTAAGCTTTCATCTCTTACAGCCAGTCTCAGCACCTTAAACAGATAATTTGTTCTCTAAAGGAAGAGGGACGTGGAAGAGTTGAAAGGTACAGTAAGCACACTCTGCATAAATTGATGACTAAGAATGTTTATTGGAGCAGAAAACTGTGACGGAGGCAGGTCCTGTCATGATTAATGGTCATCACTGGTCAAAATGACCCGCTTTACAACCCAGCATAAATTGAGCATGGCTTAATTTGAGCAAGAGCACCTTGAAGCTGAAGTGCTCTGGAGTAAGCTGTTTAAGGCAACGTTCTTTGGATGAGATCTACAACATAAATCCAATCCAATCCACTTTAGTTATAGAGCACATTTAAAACAACAATGTTGAACCAAAGTGCTGTACACTCAGTAACAAAAAATACCAAAATACCAATAGCAAAAACAATACACAATAATCAGGACAACATAGAACATAGCCTAGTGGAAACAGCAACTCTCAGTCTGAATTTTCAAGTGAGTTTTCAAATGTGAAATCCATGGTAGATAATCTTGACATTGTACAAGTGATGATACCCATGGGACTTGGACCCCGGTAAAGCCGAACACTATTATTCCTCCAACAGTTCACTGTTTCATTGATAGAAAATTACTTTATCTAGAGACTGAGATGGAATACATTTTCAGCTCTTCATCTTTATTACTTATCCTCTCATCCAGCTGAATGACAGCACTCAGAATCCACACACTGGATAATCATGCAATCAAAATGCATTATTTGGCTTCCACAGGTGCAAGGTCCCATGAGGAGCCTTTTAGATTGATGCTAATTTGAGTCATATTTGGCTCATTCGCCTTGGCAGCTAGATATCATTATTTCACAATGAGATTGTGAAGCAATGATTTCATACAAGAAGCTTAAATATCTGAATATTTGGTAATGATATGTAACTTCAGTATATATCTATCATGCTTTGAACCAACTATTGGGCTTCATTTACCAGGTTTGATTCTGCAGGGTATAGCATTGTACCGCAGATGGAAAAATAAACACCAGTAATGTTTGGTGGGAACCACAATAACATTCTCCCAAAACCACTGACTTGGCATCTAGTCTGACAACGTACGTACTGTACTGTATGTCATCTGAGCAATTACATTAGATATCTCAAATGTCAGCCATTTAGGAAAGCACTGTAATGATGTTTAAGCAACAAAGAACCTTCCTGGTGCTAATGTGGAAACCTCCATTGTTGTTGGATGCAAATATATAGCAATTTGAGAGGAAAGAAAAAAAGGAATGCTAATGTCTTTGAAAAAGCTGACTCCACACAAGCTTTTTTTACTGGTTGCTAAGCAACACTCATTAGTGGGCTCCAGTGATAGGGAATGGAGAGGGAAGTATGAACCTTGATCCTCTTCCAATGTTCGACTTCTGCTACGAGGCAATTAGACCTCTTTAGGGCAGTATGGGAATAAAGACAACATCCAACATACTAGCTGATGACTTTAAATTAATGTTGAATGCATATGTATACAGTATAGTAATGCAATGTAAACTATATATATATTTTTGACAGTACTCCTACAGATTTTGTTAAAAAATCCTGCGAATCGGTACACAGTATCTCTATAGTCATTAAAGGAAACAGGTCTTTCAGATTTTTCGTTTTTTTTGAACAAAATGCCTAAAATCATGAACACAGCATGCAATTTCAGCAGTGAAATTTTGCACACACATTCCCACCAGGCCATGGAAGAAATGCCACATGAACATTTTCAAATCAGCCTCATGGTGGCACTTTAACAGGCCGATTCGTGTTTTTACCGATCTGTGTAAAACAATTTTTTTCACATCTGCCTTATAGCGCCACCAGGAGGCCGACTTATGTAAAACACATTTTTTATATTACTACTTAAATTTCACTCAAATCGGTACACATGATCTCTATAGTCATGTGATCAAAACGGATCTGTTTGATTTGTCTCGAGTGTCTCGTTTTGAACAAAATAACACAAATCATGAACGCAGCGTCCGATTGCAGTGAAACTTTGCACGCACATTCGCACTACGCTGAGGAACAAATGCCACCTTTTAACATTGGCCTATTATAGCGCCACCAGGAGGCCGATTGTTGCAAAAAAAATATTTTATATTACTCCCACAAATTTTGTCCAAACATCACGCAAATCGATACACATTATCGCTATAGTTAAGTCAAGACGGTTCCGTCCGATTTTCCTATTCCATCCTGATTGGCAAATTCCGAACATTGCTGGCCCACAATAACCTACCTGACCTGGCGGAGACTTGTACTCCGAGGAGCACTTTTTCTAGTTCTATCTTTGGCACAGCAAATATGATACAACCTAGTGTGAGGAATTAATAGCAATGAAACAAGGTTTCTTGTTCAATATAGCATAAAGTAAGTGCTGTTTCACTTCCAATGACCACTGATCTTTGGAAGCTGACACTATTGCTGGCATTTCCTAACTGAAAACAATTTTGTTGTTTTTGTGTTTCATTTCATTGCTTCAGAAATGAACCATATGGGGAAAGGAGAAAATGTAATACCCAAAAATATGAAGTTATACAGTATTCAAGGGTTCAGGGTGAAAATCCTGACATTGCCATGTGTGACCTTATGATAAGACTATGCCCCGCCTCACACCGCCCCCCTGAAAAAACAAACCCACAAAGTTATACTTTTCATTTTGAGAAAAATAACCAATAAACCACAGTGTAAAAGGGTATAATTTGTAATAATGTGGTTGCATATCAGCTCTTTACCACTGTGAATCATGTGGCCATATCCGGGACCGGCTCATTACTTCCAGATTGAGCACTGAGAATTTTGTAGTTAACCCATTCAAACAGGGAAAGCATCTGTGTAACCACATTATCCATATTTTATACTTGGGCTATTAAAAAATAGCAGATATACAAGCTCAAAGCGCGGCACTCGGTGCCGCGCTTTGAGCTTGTAGATTTGCAATTTTTTTAAAAATCTTTTTTTTTACTCAAATCTTTGCGTCCTTATTACAAAATATTTCAAGATGGGGGTCTGCAGCCAAATACATATCATTTTGGGGGTCCTTGACATGGAAAAGTTTCAGAACCACTGATATGGCAACAATAGTTTTTCAGAAAACCGTTAGGATTTAGAAGACATTTATAGAATCGGCCTCAGGTCTAAATGAGTTAAGAGGGTGGAGAAAATCCAATTTGCACTCATCCTACAGTACTCTCACATTCTTTATTTAGGAATCTATCAGGTGGCCTCTCTAATGAGCTCCCATGAAATTTGGTTTTCACACCAGTCAATGTACCTCATCGTTTGGGCCAGCAATCCCAGCATTCATTTCTGCTTCCATCCTTCCATTTCCCCACACATGCTCACATACTGTGCACACATGTACAAGCACACGCCCACAACATACAGTAGATGTTTTGTGACATCATCTTGCAACGGAGACATGGCCACTACCTGACATATCACTTGGGAAATGTCACGACTCTCCCACAGTGGTGTAAAGTAACTACGGTAAGTACATTTACTCAAGTACTGTACCTAAAAGTACAGTTTTGAGGTATTTTTACTTAACTGGAGTATTTCCAATTTTCAGTACTTTTACTTCTACTCCACTACATCACATCTCAGAGGCAAATATTATACTTTTACTCCACTACAATTATTTGAAAACTTTAGTTACTAGTTACTTTGTAGATTTTGATTATTATTACAAAATACATACAGTAACCACTTCTATATACATTTTGGCCATTTGAAAATAGCCGATCTACAAGCTGACAATGCGTCGCGATGCGACTCATTGTGAGCTTGTAGATCTGCTATTTTCAAAGGATTTCGATGCACATTGAATACTTTAACTTTTGGTACATTTTGATACCAATACTTTTGTACAAGTACATTTTCAATTCCGGATTTTTACTTGTAACATTGCAGTATTGATACTTTTACTTAAAGGGATATTTCACTTTCAAAAAAACTTTGTTGCTCGATTCAGTATTTAGATATTTGATATAAATTTTATCAGACACGCCCCCTTCCTATACAAACCCATTGTAACTTCAAACTCCATTTTAACCATGTTAGATTCATCAAAAACACCCGTCCTTGGTTCTGGTGACTCATACCGCCCCCTTAATACGCGAGGGGGCAGTGTTTTTCATTACTTTTTTCATTTATTAAAAAAAAAAAATTAAACCACGGCCCCCTCACGCATTAGGAGGGCAGGGTGAGTCACCAGAACCAAGGACGGGTGTTTTCGATGAATCTAACATGGTTAAAATGTAGTTTGAAGTTACAATGGGTTTGTATAGGAAGGGGGCGTGGCTGATAAAATGAAATATAATATAATATCAAATATCTAAATACTGAATCAAGCAACTTAAAAACTGTCTGGGGGGCTCACAAAGGCCTGAGTAGATGATAAAATGACCAAAAGTGTTTTTGAAAGTGAAATATCCTTTTTAAGTAAGAAATCTGAGTACTTTTCCCACCACTGCTCTCCCATCTATCTCTGTTTCAATCGAACTCACAAAAAAAACCTTACACATTGCTTGTGTGTCACGACATCAAGACACACACACAGCATCGTATATCAGGCCCCATAGCTCTGTCAGTTGTAATCAGGTTTGTTTGATGAGAGTATGGTTTGAGTCAGACATGCAGCTGGCACCAATGGAATGGTGAATTTAATTAGTCGAACAGTAGCCAATACAGAGAGAAACTCTGGGGAGATCAGGCACCAGATGTGGGCTCAATATTTATTAATTTAGTCGATTCCATGTCATAGACAAAAATGAAAACTACATCTTTATACCCGTTATTGCTGAGAATGAATTATGGTCACTGGTGTACTGGTAATATTGGCAGAGACAGACAGACACACAGACAGATACATAGTTATTTGGATTTTTGCTTCTGGACAACCGCCAGTCCAACTGACATCCCACTAAGCAGAACACACCCTCAGGTCCTCTGCAATACACATACAGTACACCAAATTGTGTATTGTGTATCTGTCATTCCTTAATTGTCCCTTTTGTATGCCCATATATGGAGATTCCTGATGCCATCAATATATGCCCATATATGGGCATGCCCCATTTTGTGCCCATATATGGAGCTGACTCGTGGTTTGTTTATGGTTATGTTGTCATACTGTAGTGACATGGCTGTAGTTTGTTTATAATGTCATAGTGACGTGGCCGTGGTTTGTTTATGTTTATGGCTGAGTCAGAAAAGCGTCAGAGGTCCGCCTGCCGGCTGGCCATCCCATTGGTTAATTTTAATATAGGATAGGATGAATGGTTATTATTTAAAAAATGGCTCTTTAATTGCTTCAGTCATCAAATCAATTTCTGTAGGCCTACTTTTAGCTTTTTGTCTCCGCCGGAGGCGGAGAGTATGCTTTCGCTTCGTCCCGCTGTGTGTTCACCTCCCTCCTAGCCAAGCTAACATTGGTCAAGCTCCACGTGACACGTGTCAATATGTTGACACCAATGCCTTTGATTGGCTAGAGCAGGGCTACTCAACTTAAGATGGCTCAGGGGCCACTCAGCAAAATACCAAAAGTCCAAGGGGCCGCCATAAAAATGACGGTCCTATTTTGGATTTTTCGATTTTGTAACGCACAAGAAAATGTACATTTTGACATCATATTCTTTTCACTGTACCAGTTTATTTTGTGTTGTGTGTATGTCCAGTGGCAGACACCTATCCTGGGCGCGCGGCAAAGCCGCGCGGCCGGAAAAATGTGGGGGTCAAACCCCCCCAAAAACCCGAAATGCATAGAAAACTATGCATTATACCTGTAACAATTGACGCACCTGTATGTATGTCTGTCTGTTTGTTTTTGAAAAATGTTTTAGCAACCCATATATTTGAACGGAAATGTATATTTTTATCCTGTGCTTAAAAAAAAAAAAAAAAAAAAAAGGTTTTTATTTTTTATTTTTTTTGACCATGAGGGGGCCGCCAAGACGCTGCGATCGGGCCGCATGCGGCCCGCGGGCCGCGGGTTGAGTAGCGCTGGGCTAGAGGGACGCATGACGAAATAAAATCCTATAAATAGGTGTGTCACTTCAAAAAGCCATGTTTTTGAAGTGAGGTAAGACAGGATCAATCCTGTCTTACCTCAGTCTTGATTGGAACAGTACCTTCCAGTACAAATCACCCGTCCGTCCGTCCGTGCGTGTGTGTGTCCCTCTGAGAACACCTAACATTGGTCAAGCAAAGGCGCAGAAGGCCAAAGCTAAGAAAGCATACTCATCTACAACAGTAACACAGAAGAGGACTATAGAGTTGAATTGATCCCACAACAAGACCGAAGTCTTAATACTGTAACAATTGGCCACCTTGATCAAATACATTATGTAGCACTAGAGAAAACTGACATAGATCAAACACACCAATCAACTGCTGAAACTGTGATGAAGATGAAGAAGACAGACAAGCATTTGAACAAACCAGTCAATTACGAGGACTCCCATATGACACATTGCTTCAAGAAGAAATTTTTTTAGATGCAGACACTACATATTCAGTCGCCCCTGCAGAACACCAAAAACCACGCGCATTCTACCAAGACGACCCGTTCTACCAAGACGACCCGTGCTATTAAAATAGCACGGGTCTGCTGGCGGAGACTTGTGCTCCGAGGAGCACATTTTCTAGTTAATGGTTGAAATGACAAAATGTACAGTACCCATCATTATCCAATGCTATAAAGCATGATAAAAGTAGGCTATCAAACTCCCAAAATTCGCCAGAACACAGGAAATTACATCCACCCTGTTAAAAGTTTCTGGGGGAGGACCCCCAGACCCCCCACAGGGGCCAGACCCCCCACAGGGGCTTGTGGCACCGTAGGCAGTGGCATCATTTTCACAGCACAGATCTGCCAATAGACATTTTCCATTGTTGTGTGTGTGGTTACATTCCCCAATTCCCCTATCGCTACCCCCATGGTGCCTCAGGAGGTGCTCCAATGAGCACAATTGGCCTCATGGGTGAGAAGCCAGCAGCAGGGGGGGGGTGTTTTCTGTCGCTGCACTAGCAACTCATACAGGTTGGTGTGGTCAGAAGAGAGCGGAAGTGGTCTGGCAACTCAACCCGATCTCCAGAGATTACCGTAACATTGCACGGAACGAGTGCACTTCATTCCGTGGATAGCCGCCTCGAAACCCCCAAATTGCGTGCATATGTACGGCGCTCCCTTTGTGACAAAACCATTTCTGAGGCGCGCAGTCACAGGCGAACTGTCACCCGGTGAAGGACCACCGAGGGAGCTAAGGCGACCGAGTTGCCGTCCTGAACGGTGTGACGTTCGCCTGTGCCTACTCAGCGCCGTTTGAGTTATGTACCGATAGGCACAGAATCGTAAATTTTGTTGTGGGGACTGCTCTGCTTCCGGGTTTTTCCGGGTTGCGACTGGTTACGCCCACCGTGGGACTCGCCGTACATATGCACGCAATTTCGGAGTTTCTAGGCGACTATCCACGGAATGAAGTGCACTCGTTCCGTGCAATGTTACGGTAATCTCTGGAGATCAGGCTGGGCAACTACATTTGTATTGGAGGAGACGTGGTTATCTACAACCTCCTCAGACCAAAAGTAGGGTTTGGCAGAGACAGGGACTTTATTGGGGGGGGGGGGGGGGTTGGGGAGGGCATGTAGATGTAGATCAAGCCCCATTTGTATGTACTTATGAAGACAGCAGGGTGTTTGCTTATGGTCACCTTAGCACTGAGCAGGGTATAATCTGACATTTCCTGTTTCATTATTAGGAAGCACACAAGCAGTGTTCATCACAGCCATCCATTTCTTTATAAACTATAAAAAATGTAGCAGCACTACTTGAACGCAGCTCGATCAAAATACATGATTCATATTTCATGGACGTACGCACATGGCCACTCTGAGCTAACCAACACAGACAGAGCCTGATTGATTTAATTAAAAAGCAGACAGGAATATTGACCTCACAAATTACAAACTTATATTAAGTAAACAAAGAAAAGTCTCAGAAGTTCATTCTTGATAAAGAGGACTAGACATAAAGCATAATTTATACTCTGTGGCACAATACAATGTGTGGCGTTTTTAGTTTGAAAATATGTCGTTTTTTCGACAGAGTATAAATTTGGCTTTTCTGAGGCTAGAAGGACAGAAGTTCATGGGCGATATCTGATCCACCGGCAGTGCTGATTTAGGGGAAATGTCCGTCCAGTCTTATTAATGACCAAAGCGTCATGTTGTCTTCATGACGCAGCTCCCCCACACTTAATCAGCTTGTTTTTGTTCTGGCAGAAGCCCCTGCTCACGTCCATTATCCATAATTAACAGAGCAGAGGGCTGCAGATGAGCCAGAGAGACTCAACATGGCGCGTGGGTTGGATACAATCTGTTTTATGCTTTGGCAACAAAGTGGCATATTTCTTTTCAACTGAAAAAAATAACTATATATACATACACCGGTGTGTGTGTGTGTGTGTATGTATATATATATCACACACACACACACACACACACACACACACACACACACACACACACACACACACACACACACACACACACACACACACACACACACACACACACACACACACACACACACACACACACACACACACACACACACACACACACAGTACAATGTTCAGTTGAAAATTAGCGAACATTTTTGGTATAACTGTCGCTGGAACAAACATACTGTAACTTAAGCCTATAGGCAACTACAAAAGGGTGATGTCCATGCTATATCCTCTCCTTATTACAATGCCTCATTGAATACAAGTGAGTTGGTACTTCATTAAGCTCTGATATTAAAGCCAATCAAACCTGCTAAATTGGAAAAATGAGCATTCAGCAAGGTAAGTGGTTCCTCCTATCCACATTAATTATTTTTGACATTTTAATCAGCTAACTATTCAAAAGTGAATAGAATTTGGTATTGTCAGGAGGGTGCCCAGGGAAGTGCCCAGGGAAGGGCTGTCCGCACCGAGACATGGCCATCACCATTGATAATGCTGTGGTGACCTCAACTCGGACTGCGAAGAATCTGGGTGTGACCCTGGACGATCAACTGACGTTCTCAGCAAACATCGCATCAGTGACGAGGTCCTGCAGATTCCTGCTCTACAACATCAGGAGGATTCGCCCCTTCCTCACGGAGAAGGCAGCCCAGGTGCTCATCCAGGCTCTCGTCATCTCCCGCCTGGACTACTGCAACTCCCTCCTTGCTGGTGCTCCGGCATCTGCCATCAAACCTCTGGAGCTTGTTCAGAAAGCTGCGGCTCGTCTGGTGTTCAACCGCCCCAAGTTCTCCCACACAACCATCCTTCTCCGCTCTCTACACTGGCTCCCCGTAGCGGCTCGCATCCAGTTCAAAACCCTGGTGCTAGCCTATAGGGCAGTGAAAGGAACAGCTCCTTCCTACCTCCGGGCTATGGTCGATGCCTACACCCCTGCCCGACCACTTCGGTCTGCCACCTCGGGGCGACTGATTGCCTCGTCACTCAAGGGTCCTTCTGGCCGATCCACACGGTCACGACTCTTTTCTGTTCTGGCCCCACAGTGGTGGAATGAACTTCCCACTGATGTTAGGACAGCAGAGTCACTGCCCATATTTCGCCGCAGGCTGAAAACTCACCTCTTCAGGAAACACTACCCTTCCTCTCTGCCTGACCTACTTGTTGTTAACTAGTTGTACGAACGCTTGTTTTCTATTGCTGTATTGTTTATTGGATTATTGGATTGTTTATTGGATCTTGTTTAGTCGATACACTTATTTGTTTTAGCTCATGCTCATTTGATTTAGCTATTTTGTCTCATCTGTTTAAGGAAATAGGTAGCTGATATATTGCACTTTTACCTTAGCGCTAGGTATACTCTTGGTTGCTTGTTTTTTGCAGAAAATGCACTAAAGACTTCTGGTGATTAGTAGTTTTCGTTCCCTACCTATGTTGAATACACTTATTGTAAGTCGCTTTGGATAAAAGCGTCTGCTAAATGACTGTAATGTAATGTAATGTAATGTGCTAACCCGCCCAGACAGTGAGGTTTGATAATGGAACAAAAACTCTGCAGACTCATATCTCCAAAACCAGCACTTTGCCAGAGGCCTTGAACTATGCAGACAGAAAGTTCACCCCATTATGTTGGGTCTCTCCACTGGGGTAATTCAAAATGTAAAGGTTAGCTGTGTTTTGCTGTAATCGGACAGAAATGGTGCAAGGTTTAAGAATGAAATGTCATTAATTGTAGTTAAATGGCGAGCAGCACATTGGGTAATGGCTGAGACTGCACAATGTAAGATGAACAAACACAAGGTTAACACCCCCACTAGTGGAGGTCGACGTTGCTGGATAAACAGTCCATCCAAGACTTTGGTCGCAAGCAATGTTGAATACTAATGACTGGAATGCCATGGGATTTGCTGTGCACCTTCATGCTCCCCGGATGATGGCACCTACTTATTCTGGTGAACCCCTGGCCTTTCTTTTGTAGTCAGCCTTAGGCCAAAACACACTTTAACCGCAATATACTGTACATGCCAGGAAACTTGGATCTGTACCATACTCAGAGCATGCCAGCCCCATTGCATAGAAGACCTTTCTCGTGGTCAAGTCACACAGACAGAAAAAAAATGACTGTGGCTGCTGTGGCATAGGACTCCTAGGCATGGTGGAGGTGGACGTAACTCCGCCCCCATCGCGCCCAACCCCTGTTTCACCAGTGAAAAATATATCACAATACGGAAATTAAATACTCTAGGTCAGTCAGTGGTGCTCAAACTTTCTCATGTCAAGGACCCCCAAAATGATATGTATTTGGCCGGGGACCCCCATCACAAAATATTTTGTTCCAGGGTCCCCCAGAAGCAAAGATTTGAGTATCTTTGCTTTAAATAAATATATATTAAAAAAACACACATTTTTACGATAAAAAAGAAATAGCAGATCTACAAGCTCATAGCATGGCACTCGGTGCCGTGCTATGAGCTAGTATATCTGCTATTTTTGAATAGCCAAAGTATAAAAGGTTAAAGTGATTAAAATTATTGTGATGCTATATTAACACATTTTGCTGGGGACCCCTTGGAACCCCCCTAGGGGTCCCCGGACCCCACTTTGAGAACCAATGCTCTAGGTCATCTTTAAAGGTAATGAAAGGCAATCACTTGATTGTTCATGATTGAATCCACCTGCAACACACATACATGTATATGATAATATATTCAGCCTAATCCAACCCACTTTGCAATGGGAAATGGACTGCATTTATAGTCACCCAACGACTCGAATGTGAACGTACATTACTTTACATTCACCCATTCACACACCATAATAGTGGACATATAGCAAGACATTACGTAAATGCTGTACACACTCACACGCCAACGGGGGAGGTGACCATGAAAGGTCAATATCTTGCCCAAGGACACTTTGACACACAGCTAGGAGGAGCCAGGGATCAAACCGGGAGCCTTCCTGACCCAAGACTGCCACTCTACCTCCTGAGTGACTGCCGCCTATTCTCCAGTCCAGAAAATACCAAACGTCTGTCGCCACGCTTCAAGCGCCATGCCATTGACTGCGCTTAATGCTGGTTCATTTGTTTCTCCCAAATAGCACTTTTCATCTTGTTAGAATACAACAACTCGTTATTACAGTAACAGCCGAGTTACATTGTAGAGTAAACCCCAGATGTTTTATGGAGGCTAGCTGGGACCATTCCTATTACTTACAAAATAGGACTACCCCAAGTAAAAATCCTTGTGTTACACACTTATCAAAAGCTAACTTTCCAGCACGTTGCTAATTAAAGGATAATTACCCCCAACCCCCCCTCCCCCCACCTCATGATTCAGCATTTGCTGTAGGAAATTACCCCAGCCCTCTCCTGTTCATATTCAATGTTAAACTAAAGGAGAAATGTTCTCCTTTGATATGATAGAGCTCATTAAGAAAGCAACTACATTAAGTGTCTCTGCATAGTACACTAGGACTGGCAGGATGCCACAAAGCTACTGTTTACAACTTTGTGGCATGGGGCCATACAGTAGTGAGCAAAATAGTACTCTGGGAGATTAATGAAGTTGTCATTTCGCAACAATGGTAAGTCACAGATAAGGAAAGGCAACTCTATCCATTCCAATGTTGTTCAGGAATTAATCACACATTTCCAACATAAGATTACTTATTCTGGATTTTGAATTGGCTGTGTATGATGGAAGATAGAAGAGATTCTACCTGCAAAAACAATGCAGATGTTTCTCATTGGCTCTGAAAGCAAAACAGTTACGACGGCTGTAACCATGGCAACGATAGCTCCCATAGGCCGAATTCCGAACCTCCGGTGTTTACATAAAAATCACACCCAGTGTGAAGTGAGCGGTGCTATTTATGATTTATTAATTTCATCATGCATCTCGGTAGCCAATCACAGCACGTCCTGCGAAGTGACGTGCTTATATTTTTTACATTATTATTAATTTCATCATGCGTCTCGCTAGCCAATCACAGCGCGTCTGCGAAGTTTGAAGTTAATTTCATCATGTCTCTCGCTAGCCAATCACAGCACCTCCTGCAAAGCTTAGCCTATGGGCGTGTTTTCCACAGCATGGCGTCACAGCGAAAGACACATTTTCGTGACGGAAAGACAAACTTTCTTCTTTTTTTTTTACTTAAATTTTTATCCCACGATTTTGTAACCCTATTTTTTACACCCAGTGCCAATTGTTTATGTAATCCTGGGCACTACCTTCCCTCTGCCAACCTAGGGAGGCCAGGGCCGAGCTCATGCCTCCTTCAATGCATGAGAGCCAACTGACCTTCTTGTCACCTGACAGGGGAGAGTTTCCCTGGTTGGACGTAGCGCGTGGAAGGAACACGTTATTCCAACCAGTTCCTTTCCCCTCCATCAGGCGCCCCGGCTGGCCAGGGGGAGGCAGTATAGTGACCAGGATTACTGCATGTTTTTGTGAGGGTATCTACCCTAGGAGACACGGGGAGAACAT
The DNA here is from genome assembly GCF_963280865.1 of Gymnoscopelus braueri. NCBI lineage: Eukaryota > Metazoa > Chordata > Actinopteri > Myctophiformes > Myctophidae > Gymnoscopelus > Gymnoscopelus braueri. The sequence goes on from NC_137625.1 coordinate 20,451,064, forward strand.
GCAAACTCCACACAGAAAGGCCCTTTCGCCAACCCCACCTAGGGTATGGGCACTGATGACGCGGAGGAGAGAACACGCCCCCAGCGCCCACAGCGTCCCTGCGGGAATCGAACCCAGGACCTTCTAGCTGTGAGGCGACAGCACTACCGACTGCGCCACCGTGCCCCCGGGGAAAGACAAACTTTCACCACGGATGGGTCCTAAACCCTCTTATAGGAGCGGTTACACCGCTCAAAAACAAGAATAAACAGCTTACATTTTGGGAAAGTGAAAAACGGACGTCGTTGCTTGGTGCATATGCTAATGGGCAATAGCCAATGGCCATGTACAAATTCAGAACAATTTCTCCAGCCATTGAGGAGAACCGGGCAGGACAGACAGGTTCTGTCCACAGAGGTTTGCTTGACTGCCAGAATTATTTCAGATTTTTTGCAGTTTATTGCCAGGGGTTTTTACATTGAACAAAGAAAAGTACTCAGGAGCCGAGATACAGAATTCTTAAGTTTTAAGTTAACAAGGAAGTGGATAGGAGTCTAAATCTTCGAAAAATCATATCTCCTTGGTCTTTGGGTCAAAAAAAAATAAAATAAAAATTACTAAAAACGAGTTAACTCGATCTTGGCAATCAAGTGATGGATTCTAAAAACGAGTTCTAGGCAACTAGGATGATAGAGGTTCAACCCAAACTCCATATGGTAGTGAATGTTCTAGAGCTCCATACCTGTACATGGAGCTGACTGATTTGTTAGCACCGTGACGACATAATGAGGTTAGACAATACACTCCATATTTGGGCGTAGCTGCATTGGGAACTTCTTAAATAAATGTAATTATGGCTGAGTCATAGTGACATATGAGCGTGGTGACGTGGTCGTGGTCCGTCCACCGACCGGCCTGCTGGCCTTAGCACATTTTTATATAAATAGGATACTAGTACTCTTGTACTCTTACTCGGGAACAATGCATTCCAAACCCATGTCAGCTATGCCCAGGTCAGTCTATGACACCAGTCCTATAACGTCCTATTGATGACATCAGGGTTCTCCATATATGGACATTTGCTGATTTATCAATATTTTTGATACTCGGCACATACAGGTAACTCCCTCAGGTCCTCGACAATAGGCACACCGAGGTTCAAGTAGATCGGTTGGCCGGTTCTCAAGATACGCGGGACACACACACACTCACTCACTCATCATGCACTCAGAGATTTTGTGAATTTATAGAAGGATATTGTGCATTATAATCAACGTCAGTCAGCTCATTTATTCCAGGATGCTCAATTTCCACTCTTAATTAGAATTTAATGTCCACAGGAAATGCCAAAATGAATCTCTAATTTCCTCATTATCAATGCTCAACGAAACAATGGTTTCTGCTCTTGCCATGCTCAGGCTCAGCCCAACAGATCAGCACGGATCTTGCGCCATTTGCATTTCTGCATCTTATGAGCTGCAGATTCAAATAATTGAATTATAAATAACAATTGCAAATCTTCCAACTTTTAAAACTGAAATTCGATTGTAATTTCTGAGCTCATCTAATGGCCCCTAAATGGGACCATCCATGTAACCAATAAATTACTGTAGTTCTAGGATAAATTACAGTACTTATGCATGCATGTGTTCAGTACAAAGAAAGGTAAGACACAGCAGGGGGGAAACAAGCATACTTTATACAGTTATCTTGAGCCAGGCAAGGTAGGGGAGTGGGGAGCGAATGGACAGAATCCAATGGTTGGCTCACGTGGTCTTCTGCCCTAGTTCCAGCAGAGACGTGTGTTACATAAGGTGGTCTGTTGCATCATGTGAACTAGTCTGTGCTGGCTAGAACTGCTACTCCTCGACACGGCTGTGGCACTTCTTTCGCGCTCGTGCGTGTGCGTGTGCGTGTGTGTGTGTGTGTGTGTGTGTGTGTGTGTGTGTGTGTGTGTGTGTGTGTGTGTGTGACACAGAGAGAGAGAGAGAGACAGACAACACTTAGGGCAATATGATAGCATTGTCTATAAACAAAGTCATGCAGTCAGCAGTCATACGATGTTATGGTTTCCAAAATGTTTACATTATCGTGCCAGGGTTGACTGACAGGCATACACACAATCAGTCACAATTATCATTCTCCATTTAAAGAGTTGGTTGAGTGCCTTAAGTGACAGATCTTCTGGCCTGATAGACCGCATGGTTTTTCAATTGGGGGGACGGGACGGGACGGGACGGGGGGGGCTCCTCGGGGGCCCAGGGTGCCAATTGGAAGGTAGAGGAAAAATAACTTATTTAAACAAATTAAGTAATTCAATTCATAAGATTATTGTGCCAATTTAACAACTTTCAAATTGGCATCCCTATTTTGGGCATGTAGTTATTGTCAAATTTCTAAACTGTTTTACATTATATTTACATTTAAAAAAGCAGATTTGCAAGCTCACGTGTTGACTCACAATGCGCAGTGAGCCTGTAGATCAGAAACGTTTTATTTTTGCTTTTTTTTAAATCCATTTCACAATAGGCCACAGCCAGAGGCTATGGATATGTGGGGAGCCTGTCCTTGGCATATGTAAACGTTTGGGAACCCCTGTGACAGACAACAGGATTGAGCTGGTAGACGGGTTCCATTACTATACACATCATGTGGCAAACAGCAGTCACTATGAATGGCATGATTTCCCATTTTCTCAGACAAGACGAATGAGCCATGCACAAGTTCAAATATTGAATTAAATTAAATATTGCACGATTGCAGCTGGTTCAAAACGCTGCAGCGCGTCTTTCAACTGGAACCCTCAAGCATGATCACATCACACCGATTCTGGCCACTCTCCACTCGCTCCCCGTTGGCTTCAGAATCCATTTTAAGTTTGTCTTTAAATCGCTGAATGGTTTGGCACCTCAGTACCTTTTGCATGTTTACACTCCTTCAAGGTCATTGCGGTCCGCTGATCAGTTAGCAACTTGTCATCCCAAAGACACATTAAAATCAGTAGTAGTTTTCAGTAGTAGCACCTAAATTATGGAATGAGTTACCCTGCCATATCAAAATGGCCCCCACCGTTAATCTTGCAAGTCCCCATGGAACAAGTTAGCCTGGTAAACCATCCCGGTCACGGAATTCAAATTTGATTTTCATTCAGCAGACCTGATGAATGCAGAAGGACGCATGTGAATTCCGCGAACGGGATGGTTTACCAGGCTAGGAACAAGTCCCCAGGACTTTTTTTGTGTTATCCTTTTAGCCTTAATGTCTGACTGTATCTCGTGCTGTTTACATTTCTGACTAATGAAGTATTAAATAAATCACTCAACCGTGGCTTTTGTTTCTTAACTTATACTGTGTATTTCTTTTTTAATCTTTGTGCAGCACTTTGGTAAGCCAGTGTTTGTAAAAATGTAAATTGGATTGGATTGAAATATGACTTTGAAAACTGAATTTTTAAATCAATAAATTCTGCATTGTGCACACAGATATTATTTCATCCATTCATTGTTTCAAGTCTGATGATTTCAAATGCATTTGGTGTTCATTCTGTATGGTGAGTTGCTGTTGTGTCTCATAATGGAACTCTTTGGTGTTTCAACTGCCACAAACCAAATGCCATTAAGCTCCATTGATGCTGTTGACGTATCCCTATTATGGCAGACATCGCCAAACCAAAGCAAACCGCACAGAACGAAACGATCTAGATGGATAGATAGTGTGCTACACAGTGGTGTAAAGTAACTAAGTACATGTACTCAAGTACTGTATTTAAGTACAATTTAGAGGTATTTTTACTTTACTGGAGTACTTTTACTCCAATACAATGATTAGATTTTTTTTTTGCTAGTTACTTTTACTTCATTACAAAACATACAAACCACTTCAGCAGTTGATATACTTCGGCTATTTGAAAATAGCCGATGTTATTTTCAAAAGATTTCTATACATTTTTGAAAAATTGTGAAATGGGACATTCTGCGTAACAAGTACTTTTACTTTTGGTATTTTAAGTATATTTTGATGCCAACATTATGTACTTTTACTCAAGTAAATTTGCAATGCTGGACTTTTCCTTGTAACAGAGTATTTCTACCTTGTGCTTAAGTAAAACATGTGAGTACTTCTTCCAACACTGGTGCTACATAAGATAACACTTGTTTGTCTTTTGTTATTTGGGTGAACTGCCCTGCCCCCTTAAACAAAAGAATAACAGCTGACAAATGTGAATAGCAGATAAGAGACAATTGAGAAGTTCATACTCCAGGGGAGAAAGCATTAGCACTGAAGCGCCTGAAGAGTGCAAGCGAAGCATGCTATCAGACCCTCTTTCTCACTATCTCCTTTCCTCTGCAAGGCAGCCCCCACTGGGTCATGGTTCCCCACAATCGCATGCAAATGTATTTCATTTTCCCAAGTTAGCCACAGCAACTGCCCACCTGCCGAGATATTTGCATATGAAGATTGCACTGCTTAACCTGAGAAAGGCTGAAGAAGTTGGGGGGTGTACTTGAGAAAAGAAAAAAAAATCTATCCATATTCAAGAATTTATTCTGCAATAGTAGAGCACAGTGGCATGCCGCAAGTGTCTTTCTGTGATCTTGAAAAAAGGAGGGAAAAAATTGTTAAGGGTTGAGTGAGAAATTGATGGGGCTTACTGTGGCTAAATGCACCAGATAAGGTATTCTGAGCACATAAAATGTGAATGGGGGTCCAAAAACAGAACATCTTATTTGTGGGGTAGAGAGGTGGGAAGTGTTGAAACCTTGACTGATGGAGCTGAAGAAAGAAAGACAAAAAACTTCAAGGTTGAAACAATGACCAATGAGGCACTAGTGGTAGAGGGGCTAAATGATTCATATGGGTGACAAAAGCCTGTAGCTCAGGGCAACACAGAATACTCAAATGACCTCAAGCGCTGTGGCACCGCTCATCGGATTCAATCGTGCCAATCATTAACAGATACAAATCACTGTGTAATAAACAAACTACAGCTTTCCTTCCACTCCAATACTCTCTTTCTGAGAAGAGAGTACACAGAGCACTGGGAACAGAAACATACACACAATCAAATCCATTCCATGCTGTGCTCACTCTGCCTTCTCAGGCCTTTAACATTGATTATGAAAACCCTTAGCCAACCTAACAGCCAATGAACGTTTAGCCTGAATATGGTGAAATTGCCCCCTTTTATGTCAAAGGGCACAGTTCAATGAAACCACAGAAACAGTGACATACTGTACTGCAGTGTGAGTGAGAGACACAATGACAGAGAGAGAGAGGGGGGGGGAGGGGGGAGATGGAGAAAGAGGCAATGGGGCAGTGCCAACTTCCATTCCTGCCTCAGCAGCCGCCAGACGAGCACCCACCTGATGGCCAACCCTGGGGGGCAGTGAGCAGCCCACAACAGCTGGCAGTGTCAGGTTTATTGCCTATGCATTATTCTCAGACAATGGCAATTAGCCGTCTCTCATTGGCAGACAGAAATGGAGCTCAGCTGTAAATCTTGACTTAGGAATAGAAGAAACTAAAGAAAAGAAACAAAAGAGAACTAGAAAAAGTGCTCCTCGGAGCACAGGTCTCCGCCAGGTCAGGTAGGTTAGTGTGGGCCAGCAATGTTCGGAATTCGCCAATCAGGCTGGAATGTGAAAAATCGTCTGGATCCGTCTTGATCACTTGACTAACGATATAATATGTACCGATTTGCGTGATGTTTGGACAACATTTGTAGGAGTAATATAAAATTGGCCTACTGGTGGCGCTATAGTAGGGCAATGTTGAAAGGGTGGCATTTGTTCCTCAACGTAGTGCGAATGTGCGTGCAATGTTTCACAGCAATCGGACGCTGCGTTCATGATTTGCGGCCTTTGTTCAAAACCGGCCACTGCTGCAAACTTTAGATGTCAATCTTATCCAATCAGGGTGGAATATGATCATGTGATCCATCTTGATCACATGACTATAGAGATCATGTGTACCGATGGGTGTGAAATTTGGATAAAATCTGAAGGAGTAATATAAAAAACTAGAAAAAGTGCTCCTCGGAGCACAGGTCTCCGCCAGGTCAGGTAGGTTATTGTGGCCTCCACCATCATGGTGGTACTATAATAGGCCAATGTGAAAAGGGTGCCATTTCTTCTTAGGTCTTGCAAGGCAATCAGACACAGCATTCATGATTTGAGGATTTGAATTTTGTGCCAAAAAAATGTTTTGCTAAATTAGACCTGCTGGTGGCGCTATAACAGGCAAATGTTAACTCTGTCAGTGCCAAGCCCAGAGTTATCCCGAGTTTTTTCTGAATGCCCTCAGTGCCAGAACGAGAAATCCAGAGTTTTTACTTTTTACTGTGATCGTGCTGTTCTGTTTATTTTTCATCATCAGTTTCACTTTCGATTCCTTCAGACTCACCGGCTTCCGGATTCATGACGCAGATTCCGTTTCCGGTCAATTTCGGCCAGAATAGGGAAAAACACGGTTTTTCACACGGTATAAAAAACGAACGGAGAGCTCCACTTCTATTTTCTTTAGTCTGGGTGACGAACAGTCATCGCAGTCGTGTATCACATCGTACTTAAGCCGATCAGCGATTGTCGAAAATGTCACATCCGGTTATGACGTATGTACAGCGAGTGATCGAGGTGTCAATCTACTGCTCTCTGCTGGTCGATCTGTCGTATGTGTTTAAAACCGCAGCCAGTCAAGCTATTTGAAAATTAAATTACAAAATAACAACAACAAAAAACACGAAAATCGCTGGCACTGGGGGAGTACTTTATGAAAATACTCTGGCAGTCAAAGAGTTAAAAGGGTTTTGTTGTTCCTCAACATAGTGTGAATGTGCGTGCAAAGTTTGACCGCAATCGGACGCTGCATTCATGGTTTGCGGCATTTAATTCTAAGCGGGCAACTCCTGCAAACTTTAGATGTGAATCTTAGCCAATCGGGATGGAATATGAAAAATGTGTCTTGATCACATGACTATAGATATCATGTGTACCGATTTGCGTGAAATTTGGATAAAATCGGAAGGAGTAATGTAAAGAAATATGTTTTACATAAGTCGGCCTCCTGGTGGCGCTATAAAAGGTAAATGTGAAAAATGCAAGACAAATATACTTTATCGGCGAAAAAAGAAGAAAGAAGTCCCCGCCCGTGCCCGCTCCGCCGGCAGCTGCCGCTGCTCCACCGGCAGCTGCTCCGCCGGCAGCTGCCGCTCCACCGCCGGCAGCCCGCCGGCAGTCACTGCTGGCAGCTGCCGCTCCACCACCGGCAGTTCCGCGGCAGTTCCGCGGCAGCTTCCGCTGCCGTAAAATGCACTCGCTCCTTCTGCTCTAGGAAGTGCGCATACAAAGTTTTACACAGATTGGTGCAGTTATACTGTAGGTAAAAACACAAATCGGGCTGTTATAGCTCCACCATGAGGCTGATTAGAAAAATCTCAAGTGGAATTTCTTCCTCGGCATAGTGGGAATGTGCGTGCAAAGTTTCACGGAAATTGCATGCTGTGTTCATAATTTGAGGCATTTTGTTCAAAACGGAGCAGTCCTGCAAACTTTGGAAGCCATTTTTAGCCAATCAGGATGGAATATGAAAAATCGGAAAGACCCGTTTTGTTTAATGACTATAGAGATACTGTGTACCGATTTGTGTGATGTTTGGACAAAATATGTAGGAGTGCTGTGAAAGCGGCCTCCTGATGGCGCTATAACAGGGCCATGTGAAAAAATTGGGGTTCTGAATTGGCATCCAGGGAGTGTGTGTGCACAGTTTCGCTGCGATCAAGCCAACGGTGCGGGAGATTAGCTGTCCACAGACGGATGGACAGACGGACGGACGGACAGACAGACAGACGGACGGACAGGGGGTAAAACATACTCTCTCGCCATGCCTTTCGGAGACAAAAATGTTTTACATTAGTCGGCCTAGCTGTTCACAGACGGACAGGGTGCAAAACGTAGTCTCGGCCATGCCTTTCCGCCTGGCGGAGACAATAACATCCTACCAATGGCAAAAATGACCTGTCAGAGTGAATACAGGGACCTCTGAAGGTATGCCGCCATTTTGACTCAGTGCGAGTGCAATTGCTTCCCATGAGTCACGTTTATATTTAGATTGGGGAGGAAGAGGAGCATCCAGGCAAATAATGCACATCACCTTCCCAGGGGAAGTACTGGGTTTTGAGCACATGAGAGAAAGGGGACGCTTCTTCGTGCATGTGTGTGTGTGTGTGTGTGTGTGTGTGTGTGTGTGTGTGTGTGTGTGTGTGTGTGTGTGTGTGTGTGTGTGTGTGTGTGTGTGTGTGTGTGTGTGTGTGTGTGTGTGTGTGTGTGTGTGTGTGTGTGTGTGTGTGTGTGTATGTGATGTGCTGTGTGCTCACGTGTGTTCTCCTGTCTGACCCATAAAAACAGTTGAGCCAATCAGGAGATTCGTGGCAGTTGGCGACACGCTCCACAATATAAATAACATGCTGTGTGCCAGTTACATGCATAATTACAGAGCAGGGAAGCAGAGACATGCAACCTGAAGATAAATGTCTTCCCTATATTCCTTAATCACTGCATGCTGCTGAACAGCAGATGAGGCTACACTGTCTTGGTTATCATTATAACCTGGATACTAAATGATTAGGGTCAAGACCCAAAGTCAACTTTTTCTGCATCTGTGATCAAAAGCCCCGTTTTTACAGAGCCAAAGTGCAGGAAGTATAGTGGAAATTTTGAAATTCATCTCATGTGAATACGGCCACTGATCTTGTGTGGCGGAAGTTTTGGCGTTCGAAATTGTACGTCAAGCTACTGTACAGGAAGTCTGTCTGGAATAGCAAATCCTCGCTGTGAATTTGCAAGCTTGATGACGCAGGAACGCATGTCCCCCCCAGTCTCACAAGACCCAGCACTCAATTCTTAACTTTTGCTGTTAACTTTAAAACTTGTGTCAGTTGTGTTTATATCACCATCACCAATCAATGCGATTTGAAATGTGAGTTTGCTCACGACTCGCTGCCCCGATGGTCGATAGGAATATTTTGACATATCGCACAAACTTAATTCAAGATATGTCTTGAGATTTTATGCTAGAAACAGATCTGCCAACTCCACTCCACCCGTTATCCCCGCATCCCCATGATAACGAATGATTGAGAGAGAGAAAAAAAGAATGAGAAACCCGCTTATCCTCTGTTCTTTCAATGGATTAAAGTTACAATCTTGCGTGTTTACATCACCTCTCACGCAAGTTTAAAGTACTACAACGTTAGAAGAAAAACAAATGAAAACAGTGACTTATCAGGCAATACCAGAACTTTTGATGCCAATGAGGGCATGTGAAAACGGTCTCTCTCATTGCCATTCCAGCAAGTTACACTAATTATTTTTGCTGGAAAAATTCTGGGACTGTAGTGAAAACGTGGCTATATTCAAATCAACTGTATATCAAATTCCCATTAATCAAGGGATTATTCACAACAACTTGCACAGACAACACAAAGCTACTAAACAGAAAACAGGGCCTGCGGTTAAAATCCCACATAGGCTTATCTTATTACAGCTGTTAAGAATTAGGATTTGTGTTTATCACACATTTTGTAAATGAGATGACGTTAACATGTGCCATCTCTTGACCTGAATACTTGAGTGTCCTGATTAATATCACATTATAAATGTGCATGGAAATGCTCTTGCAGCATGAATGTGTAATTAGTAATTACACGAACAAAGACCACACAGCTTAAACCGAAAGAAAAGAGGGGTGTTTGAGAGAATGGAGGAGAAAAAAAAGAGAGTGGGTAGTGGTACTGTAGGTAATGCAGCATGCCAAAAACTGGTAAATAGAAACATCCATAACATGGCAGGCAGAAGAAAATGGCACAACATTGGAGGTAATTAAACCATGTCGGGGCGCTTGCGTGGCGCAGTGGTAAAGAGCCTGCCCACCACCGCGGAGGCTGGGGGTTCGAATCTACCACGGTGCATCCGGCTTTGTCAAGCATCCATACGAACACAATTAGCCCGTGTTTGGGGAGGGAAGCCAGGTGGGGAGACTGATATTTGTCACTGCACTTAGTTACTCCCACAGGCTGGGGGCGGCACCTGTCAGCAGGGAGTTTTGGGCGGGAGGAGTAGGACGAAGGCTCTACGTCTTCCCGGTGGGGGCTCCTCACTGGTAGGTGAGTCAGTAGGATACAACAGCAGTGACAACTACCCAAACAAATGTGGGAGGAATTAATTGGCATAACAACTCAATTGGGGAGAAAAAAGGGGTAAAAAGCAAAAAAAAAAGATAAAATTAAACCAGGTTGTACAATTTAAATTAAACACAAGCACAAGCTATAGTTTAAAGTTAGTTAGGCTGATATACGGACACAGTTTAAAATCTAATTTGGAAGACTGCCATGGCTCCAGTGGGGAGGGACTGACCTGACTGGAGGTCAGTAGGGAATTTTAGCAAGCAGAAAGGGCAAATAATACAGCAGGCAGTGGAGGATGCTCTGACCTTTTACTGCAAATGCAAGAGCCAAAGAGAGAGCAGCAGCCTACAGTAGGTGGATGTGGCTGTGGCCTGGGGCGTTTTGGATGGCCCTCAGACCGCTAGCACCTCCGCCCCCTTGCTAAACTTCTTTTCCCAGGAGTAAAACAGATGTCACGTCCCAATCTAAGGGTTATGGATGCTGACAGGCTGTGCAGCTGTCATAAGAATTACCAGGGAGACCGTATCATTGATCGGTCTTTACACAGGGCACTGGACTTCAACCTCATGTAAGGGATGAACTTATTTCTGGAACAAACAGCTCTCTGCTGTCTGACACCATTTTCTTGATCTCCAGGGATCTGATCAGAGGGTTAAAGAAGATGATGATATCCAATTTCACCATCTTTTTGTGTGGCCTGTCTGTCTGTGGCCATGCTGTCTGGTGATAATAGTCTTACCATCAAACGTCATGACTTAATCTGATACTCAACAATGGATCCATATGTCGGAGTAATTCCAGCTCTTTTCTAATGTTTGTGTTAGGCCTGCGCCCTTTTCAATTGTTGTCTCTGCCAGGCCGAAGGCGTGGCCGAGACTATGTTTTGCACCCCGTCCGGCGTCCGTCCGTCCGTCCGTCCGTCCGTATGTGCATGTGTGTGTCCATCCGTCCTTCCAACTGTGGACAGTTAATCTCCAGCACCGTTGGCCCGTTCGATGTGAAACTGTGCACACCCACTCCCTGGATGTGAGAGCAGAACCTCTGCCCCAAATCTTTCACACCTGCCTTTTATTTTTGCTAACCACATTTTTTTAATATTACTCCCACAGATTGTGTCCAAACATCACGCAAATCGGTACACATTATCTCCATAGTCATGTGTTCAAGACAAATCTGTCCGATTTTTCATATTCCATTCATATGTTTGCAGGTGGCTCGTTTTGAACAAAATGCCTCAAATCATGAACGCAGCATCCAATTGCTGTGAAACGTTGCACGCACATTCCCAATAGGCCATGGAAGAAATGCCACCCTTTTCACATTGTCCTGTTATAGCGCCACCCGTAGGCCGATTTTTGCAACAAAAAAAATGTATATTACTCCTACAGATTTTGTCCAAACATCAAGCAGATCGGTACACATTATCTCTATAGTCATGTGATCAACACGGATCTGTCCGATTTTCCAGATTCCATCCTGATTGGCTAAGATTGGCTCCCAAAGTTTGCAGGATTGCTCCGTTTTGAACACAGCGATTTCGGTGAAATGCCACTTGTGAAATGTTTTAAATCAGCCTCATGGTGGGGCTATAACAGGCCGATTCGCGTTTTTAACTATAACTGCACCGATCTGCCAGAAACTTTGCACACACACTCCCTAGAGGCCAAGGAAAAACATCTGCCCTGCATTTTTCACATTTGCCTTTTATAGCGCCACCAGGAGGCCGACTTATGTAAAACACATTTTTTTATATTTTTGTTTCTTTCTGTGCAGCACTTTGGGCAATCTTTGGTTGTACAGTATGTAAATGTAATCTATACATAAAATTTGATTTGAACTGCTTCCTCCTCCGCGCTCCTCTGTGGGCAGCACTCAGCTGGGTGAAGCTGAAAACAAGTTCCCCGGCGGGATGAAAAAGGTCACCAAAAAACTAACAAAAACAAAACAAAAAAACATTGAAGACCCTTGCTCTACGAGTCTACGGCACTGTTTCTCAACCAGTGGGTCGGAACCCAAAAGCAGGCAAGGGACCGTAATATATTGGGCACAGACTTCTTGGTCAAAATGGAATACTCCAGTAAAGTAAAAATACTTAAAAAGTGTACTTAAGTACAGTACTTGAGTACTGTACTGTACGATTAGACCATTGTCTATCCAAAACTAGATATTCAACTTGATGTTCACAGATGGAACAAGATACAAAGAGAGAGAGAGGGGAAACTTTTGGAAAATGTATTTGTTTCCTTGTCACGCAACCTCACACGCTTCACACTTGCTGCCAGTTTCCTTCTCTTATCCACCAGTGTGTACGTGCGTGCGTGCGTGGGTGCGTGCGTGTGAATCATTTGGCCTTGATTTTCCAGCAAGACCCAATTTTGCAGCCTCACTCTTGTGTTTCGATAGCAGGTGAGTCTGTAGATTAGAGGTGTTGCCTCCAGATGCTTGCACCTTACCCAAACACAGTTTACAGATAACCTCATTGACATTCTCAATTTCTCAGGTTCCCTATCAGCATTGGGTTTAAAACCAAAATATCGCCAAACAGGCGCCTTTGACCTGGGTTTTGACACCAAATCCCCCGCCTCCGCCATTATTTGTCGTCTTGTGTAAACTGCAGTTTGTTTAGAGCGGCCTTCTTTCTCCCTCCCCGACTCACGTGATACGCTTATGTGGCTGTGCCCTGCATGTGACCTGCCTGCCTGCACTCTTTAACTCGTTGAGGCAGAGAGCAGGCGGAGACAATATGTACTGTCCATCCGACTAAATATTGATAACAAGCTTAGTAATTTAAAGAACGTCCATGAATGCCACACAATTTTTTATTTATTTTTTGTAAAGAAAAAAAGAAAAACTTTTTTTTTTTACCCAAACAGTGCTATCGGTGTGCAAGTAACGTACTCGGTGGTGTGCCCGCACACCCGTAACACCGGGTATCGTGACATCCCTACTAGCAACCAATCAATCTGGGAACCCAGACCCCCACACACACACACACACACACACACACACACACACACACACACACACACACACACACACACACACACACACACACACACACACACACACACACACACACACACACACACACACACACCTCCCAGCCACTGACCTGAGTGCAGACCAGAACACATCGTGACGCGTTGTGAGTATGTAGATAGGCTATTTTCAAATAGTAATGTTTAATATGGTGCTCTTAATACTGATGTTGCTATCATAGGTAGGCTATTATGTAGCTTTCTTAAAGTGTTTAGGTGTAATTTTTCACATGGGCCTGTTATAGCGGCACCAGGAGGCCGATTTGTGCAAAACCCATTTTTTTATATTACTCTTACAGATTTTATCCAAACGTCATGCAAATCGGTACACAGTGTCTCTACAGTCATGTGATCAACACGGATCTGTCCGATTTCCCATATTCCATCCTCATTGCCTAAGGTTGGCTTCCAAAGTTTGCAGGATTGGTCCGTTTTGAACAAAAAGCCTCAAAGTATGCACGCATTTTCCGTGAAATTTCACACGCACATTCCCACTAGGCCGAGGAAGAAATGCCACCCTTTTCACATTGGCCTGTTATAGCACCACCAGCAGGTCTAATTTAGCAAAACACATTTTTGGAACAAAATGCCTCAAATCATGAATGCAGTGTCTGATTGCCGTGAAAGGCCTAAGAATAAATGGCACGGTTGGCACCCTTTTCACATTGGCCTATTATAGTGCCACAAGGAGGCCAGAAGAACGTACCTGACCTGGCGGAGACCTGTGCTCCGAGGAGCACTTTTTCTAGTTTGCTATTACTTCAACTGATTTTGTGCAAACATCGCGTACATCGGCATAGACGCCGATCCTAAGGGTACTCGGGAGCCCGAGCACATGCAAGAAATGTCCAGCACCGCCTCGGAAAGTGCCTTTGATTTTTACTAATGATGCACCCGTCGTGCGGGGCCAGATTTACATTAATTTGATAACAAACTCCTCCCAACACGGCATATCCTGTGTTGCAAAACAATTGGACCTACCCACTGAAGTTAAAGCTCGCCCATTGGCTCCTACTGAAGGCACAGTCAACAAGAGAGACAAAAACATAAGCGTTCTGCTAGTGCTTGTAGCACTTATCTTTTGTGAGTTCATCAATAAATGCCTTCTTTCATAATGTCGGTGCAATCGCATTAATTAATTACTTTGTGTGCGTTTTTTCATACTGGTTCAGGCTACTAAAGTGAAAGTGTGGGCAATTTAATTAGTTACGAGGTGATATTTATGATCTGCTCCTTATTCGTTAGTTAGGCTAAACCTTTGGGTTGGGGTTTAGCACCCGTGGGCACGAGCATAAATCGGAGGGTACACGTTGTCTCTATAGTCATGTCATCAAGACGGACCTGTCAGATTTTTCATATTTCATCCTGATTGGCTAAGATTGACTTTTACTACCTGGCCTGGAAGAGACTGTTCTCAGAGGAGAACATTATTCTAGTTTCCAAAGTCAACACTGTGCATTTTCAGTTTGAGGATAAAGAAAAATTGATCACAAAAGAAGATTTCATATTGTGTGCAATTCTTTCACAGAGAACAAACATAATGAGATTTTTGTCTGGAAAAGGGAACAATAAATGTAGCTCAGGGCTTGCTTCTTTTTCTTCTGGCAAGCTTTGTGCCCAAAAGAGATCGCTCTCCCCCAGCATGATCTCTGTCGCTGTACTAGCAACGCTTACAGGTTGGTCAGGGAGCAGCCGGTGACAATCCTCACTGTCAGGTGAAAAGAAGTGGCTAAGCATGCAAGGTGCACTTTGCAATGTCATAAAAAGTGTGCTTAAAATGTCAAGCACCGTGTTGGCGTCTCTGTTTGATAAATAGCATGCATGTTTCTACTGTAGATACAGAATCTGTCCGAAATTAGACTCAAAAGGCTAAATAAATCTGTCCCATGGCATTGTTTTTCCTATGCATCTTTTATTTTAATTTTTCATTCCTTATATATTTTTTGTTTTAAATGTCGTTTTATGCCTCATTTACCGTAAGGTAGTTTGATTTGCCTTTGTGTATGGAATCTGCTATGCAAATTTGGCATTGGCCTTACTTTTTCCATAATAGATGCCCCATGAGCCTTTCTGCAGTCATATATTTTCCATAAAGAGATTCATGTCTCCTTTGTAGACCTATGAAGAATTATTTTAAATTAAACATTGGTTTACTGTTTAAGTGTCATGAAGCATAAGCATTTTTATAATATGTTTCCATGTGCATTTTTGCTGAAAAGGGAATAGCCTATGACAGATGCTGTGAACATCACAGGAATAGACTCAAATGGTAGCATTTAAAAACACTGCACATCTTTAAGCCTCCAAGGTTCATGATAGCATTCAATCTATTGTACTGATGAAAGAACTATAACCAGAGGGATGAAATTAATATTCCCACTTTCGCTTGTTAAACCTGCATCAATCTAAATCCACTTTAGCTACATAAAACCTCTCTGGTTTGCCGTCCCATAAATCTATGGAGAGCTGAGGAGCACACATTGACTTCTATCACAGCCGATTAGTCCAACAGTTTAAGACACTCTGGATACCCTGATTCTCATTTTGGAAGTACTAGGATATATTAGGCTTGGTTATTTGGCTCTGCATGGCGTCTGCTTGGTACGCACCTGGTTGTTGCTGAACACAACATTTTAGCTCTAAGTGAAGGAAATGGATTCTGACATACTGCATAAAAACAAACACACACACACACACACACACCCACCCACCCACCCACCCACCGGGCAGTACGGCCTTTTTACTTTTTTATTTTAAACCTTGTTTCTATCTTGTCCCTTTTACTGTTTTAGGTGACACTGATGCAGAACCACAAATGTCCAAATATTTGGTGGTTGCTAAAAGGCAGACATAACCATTAAACAAACACATCAATTCCCTTCCTGCTTGATTATATTAACGCTCTACTAGTTTTGTCCTCATCAGCCCTCAGAATCGAATTTTACATTGCCTTTTACAGATGTTTTTTTAAATACTTTTTTTAAATTGCAGTTCATGTTTTTTGTCTTAGCAAAGGTTAATAGATCTGTTCATGTGTACAAGATTTGAATTAAAACTTTAAATATTTCCTTTTTTGTGTGTGTTGCTTCAGTGATTTTCCTTCAGTGACAATGATCCGCATCTGCTGCAATATCAGACATTGTTTGGAAGAGTTTCTGTCTGAAGCATCTCAAAAGCTAGCTACAAAATCTACAGGGTTCCTCTGAGAAGCCAAGGGGGTGACATCTTTGAAATTCATGCACCATTTCTTTGGCTTACTTTGAAGGTTTCTTCTAAGGAGGCTTTGAAAGATCCAACAGCTTCTTCTAACAAGGACGTATGACATAAGATGTCATGTGTAGACGGGTGACAGTGTGAAGCAGGTCAGTCCCTGTACGTCTGTGGGAGTTTTTTTTTGGCGAGGTCAGGCATGTAGTGGGTAGTGGGATGTGTGATGCTTGTGTTTTCTGCCATGTAGTTGATTGATTTGGCCAGCATTGGTAATGCAAGACATGAGTTACAAGAATATGTAGTTGTTACCTGATAAGAAGTTGTTTAGAATGTGTTATTACATTGGTAATGTTTACAATTGATTGGGATTCTATTTCAATATTTAACTATTAACTCATTCCCTGCCTAGAACGACTAAAACGACTTCTGTCCTTTAAGCCCCCTCTGCCAAGAACGACTAAAACGACTTTTAATTTTTTTTTCTTTCTTTTTTTTTTTCTTATTTATTTATTTGTTTTTTAACCCAAAGACCAAGGAGATATGATTTGTTGAAGATCTAGACTCCCATCCACTTCCTTGTTAACTTAAAACTTAAACATTTTGTATCTCGGCTCCTGAGTACTTTTTTTTTTAATTAAAGATCTCTGGCAGTGGGCAAACGCAAAAAAAAAAAGTTCTGGCAGTGAATGAGTTAAGAATTGGTACAGTAAAACATCTTGGTAATAAGCACAGATGGACTTGAGGAGGTGTGGTACAAGAATCAATATATCAACCAATAACTCATACTAAATATCAACGTTTTAGAAACAGGAATTCCAACTCTGTGAACCCCTCTTTGCAGACGTTATTGTAATATTTAATGTCCTGTTTATTATTGTAGGCCTATATAATAAGTGTCATGAAGCATCGGGGCATTAATTCACACGTTGTGATGCATTGTGAGCTTGGAGATCCATTGTTAGCTTTTAGGAATTTAGCCCCATTTGAAACCTCTCCCTCAGCAGCGATTGGAGCTATTGTCAGCTGTTCAGACACCTAACTCCACCTAACTTTGTTTGGACAAAACTCCTAACTCCACTTAAGCTGGATTTGGGTAAAGTGGTGATAATATATGACACATGCAAATATCTGACAATATTTAAAGTCACTATACCAACTTTGATGAGGCAGTATTGCTTTTTATTTTTTTAATATGATGATTTCTTCATTTCCTGAAAAACCTATATTTTGTTTTTTCATTTCCTGAAAAATGAGCGTTGTGGAGTTAGTTGGTTGCTGCTGGACAGCAGAGATATATTATATTAATTATTGTAATAAAATGTTATATTATAATGATATATTATAATAATATGTATTATAATGTATATGATATATTATAATATAAAACATTTCCTATTAATGATGTAATCTATTATATCAATAATGTTATGTTGTTTTATTGTATAACGTGATAAAGTATGTTTTCTGTGGGATGTTGCGTGCTGGTGGTATGAAGAAGTTAGGCCTATCCCATGCGCCCGCCATGTCTTAAGGTGCAGTGTGAGTGTCCAGGGGCCGTATTTGAAAGTCCTTTGTAAGTGTAAGCACGTTTGCCTGTGACGGTGTGGGCTGGAAGATTTGTGTACATAAACGAAAATACAGGACGTCCGTTTACACGGGAACGGTGTTTGCGGGGCTTGGATCCGCAACTAAGTGAAAGCAACCTCCACCTCCAGAGTGGAATTCTTTGACAATGCTCTGTGTACTGTCTATGTACTGTAGACGGAGGAAACAGCAAGACGTGTGTCGTCGTTTGCCAGGTGTTGAGAAATAAGCAGCCAGTTCTATGAAAACAAGCCCGAAAGAGGCGACTAGACTACATTAGCACTTTAAACCTATACTACAGTACATTGGCTATTTGAAAATAGCCGATCTACAAGCTCACAGTGAGCTTGTAGATCTGCTATTTTCAAAAAGATCTTGAAAAGAAATAATATTTTATATCTATCTATCTATCTATCTATATCTATTTAGATCTATCTAAATAGATAGATAGATATTTATATCTATATCTATATATATATAGATCTAGAAATATATAGATCAGAAATGCAATAGAAGAAGAACCGTCGTCCCAAAACACCCTCGCCCCGGGTCTAATCCGGCGGCCGCGGTCCGCGAAAAAAATGGGGCAGTGTGTTTTAGGACGAGCGTTCCGTTTTCCACCCGAAATGGTGGAATGGCTCGTCGGAGACAGACAGACAGTCTTTTTTTTAATATATATTAATAATTATTTTTGTTTTTTTTTCACCCAAAAATCGGAGGCCCCCCCAGTTGGGGGCCCCTGGGCTGCAGCCCACCCTAGCCCAACGGTAAGTCCGGCCTTGTGTGTGTGTGCGCTTGAGGCAGGCGAGGCAGCAACAGCCAGCCTGCCTGACCTGTGCTTGTGTCTGTGCTTGAAATGAGTCTCTCTCTCTCTCTCTCTCTCTCTCTCTCTCTCTCTCTCTCTCTCTCTCTCTCTCTCTCTCTCTCTCTCTCTCTCTCTCTCTCTCTCTCTCTCTCTCTCTCTCTCTCTCTCTCTCTCTCTCTCTCTCTCTCTCTCGTTGAATTGTGGGCGTGCACTTCCAAAACCTCTTATAGGGGGGCGGGGCTAAAGCCAAATTCCTCAAAGCTGTGTATAGAGACTGGGAGACTTCGTCACCCGTCTAAAAATGAAGTGAAAATGTATATTCCTCTCACTTTATCATATACTGTGTGACTTAACGTAATTTTCAGCTACATGTAGTGTGTGTGTGTGTGCGTGCGTGCGCACGTGTGTGTGTGTGTAAAAGGGAAATACTTTAGATTGTAAAGCATTTTGAAGGGTCGGAATTTCCAGAAAGACCCTACAGAAAGGCAGTATATAAATGCAGTCCAAATAAATTACCTTCTTGACAAAGGTTATTTCTTGTTACTAGTGTGTATGTTTGGGCAAAATACCGTACTTGTGTTATAAAATTAACAAATTATTTGCAGGAATGTCAAGCGTCACTTTGTTTACATACAATAGTATGAATTCTCAGCTAACATTAGATGGCCCTCTCCCAACACATGCTAGCAAGGCATGTTACACCATGAATATTTCTCAAGGTGACCTTGCACTGAGAAAATCCATTGCTTAGTTGGTGTGCTTCCCATCATGGCAGCAAAGATAACGCTTGTACATGACTTGAGTGAAAAACAGATTTGTCTAAAAGGTAGTAGTTAATGCAGAACAATCAATACCCCCCCAACCCCACCCCCCCTTGTGTAATGGATCGATTGCGGCATTATCTCATAAGTGTCCTCCTCAGCCCTGCATTGTAGCCTCCCCGGGTCAGTGGATTGACATGAACTCAACTCGGATTTAAACAGCATGATGTGAACCCTAGAGAAGGACTTAAATAAACAACATCGCTGAGCCAGGTGAGTCTAGGGGACAAGAAAAGTCTTTTAACCGCATGGTGAGGAGATTGCAGCTTTGTTTTCTCTGTGGCACGTGGTGCTCTACCAACCTAGTGAGTACAACCAAAATAAACAACACCATGCTACTTCACCGCAGTCCATCCCAGGGAGTGCCGTGAGCTGATAAAAAGCTAATCAAGCCCTCAGCTATGTAATTCATCATTGTCTGCTCATGAGCACTCCATCTTCCATTATTTCATCATAACTGTTGCTTCCATTTCTCTGACAATTTAGGCATGGTCAGGGTTCACAAGGAACAAATCTGAAGTATATTCATCATGGACTGACATTTGATTTTGTATTATAAATGTTAGAACATGTGTCTACTGTAATTGCATGAAGGTAGATGAGACTGATAGAGAAGGTTTCAAAACATTTTTGTAAATTCATTTAGGGTTTGTTAACCACTTAAGTTGGCCTCCGAGATATCACTTGTTCTTTCGCCAAATTTAACAGATTTTGAGCCTAAATCCTGTGTTGTTTCACATTATCCGGCGTATGTACGGCCGATGACACAAAATCACACGCGCGATGACGCAACATGGCGTGTTTGACATCCACATCCACTTTGGCATTTTGCAGAAGAAATACACAACAGAAGACATTACGTACAATGAGATTTAGGTTCTTACCTTTTCAAGTAGTCACACAATATTTATCTCCAGTATGATCGATCTCCTGATGGTTGCTAATCACGGAGGGTTTCACTGTGCTTCCGCGAAAAAAAAAAAATGTCATCGCAACCTCCCGTTCGCTTATATATTATATTATGTTATACGCCGTTGACAAAAGCATGTCTTGCCAAAAATACATAGTAAAACACAGGAGCCGAGATACAGGCGATTTCCCAAATATTTTAAGCAGGAAGTGAATGGAGCAGTACATCTTGGGATCATGTTATCTCCTGGTTCTGTGTGAAAAAAATGAAAAAAAAACTTATCGTTGGCAGGGTGAGCCCTGGCAGAATTCGACGAGTTAACTCTTCCATGGCAGTCAATGAGTTAACTCACTGAGTGCCAGAATTATTTCTGACTATTTCTGGCCAGTGCGATTTTTATTTTATTTTTTCAAAGTAAAAGTATGGAAGCGAGATACAGCCTTTTTCAGTTATAAGTTAAACAAGGAGTGGATGGAGCTGCAAATCTTCAGATAATGATATCTTGGGTTCTGAACATGTTTTACAATTTTTTTCAAAAACACGTGAAACACGTGATTGGCACGTTGCACCATAGCGGTAAAACACGTGAAACACGTGAATGGCACTCAATGAGTTAAACTAATGTTTGGTCTGTGTGTGTGCCTGTGTGATATGTCTGATAGTCCGGAGCTAATCTCACAAACCGATGTTCTGATCAGTGCCAAATTCCTTGTGCACACTGCCAGTAGGCCACAGAAGTAACTTGACTATTTCCCCCACATATACGGTATGTTTTCTATTTTTTATTATTATTTAACTTCACTTTTATAATGGAAGTTAGTGGGGCTCTGATTGGGCTGAAACCTCCAAATTTTGAGTCATACATCGTAGATATGTCATATAGACGACTGATACCATACTGTACGTAGATGTCTGATGTCACAGGCTGGCCAAATAAAGTCTGAGATCCACAATGGGGCCAAGTCTGAGATCTACATTGGAGCCACGCCGTTCCTATGTGGATCACAAGATCCACATGATTTGATTTCTTTCCTGATATATCTCATTCTGTTTCATCTTCTGACACTTCATCTTGAGACATTTCAGATGGCAGTAAGACGTACTGCAGCTCTCAGGTGGTTAAGGGCAGTCCTAATGAATCTTGAATTGTGCTTGGACAGAATGGAGATTTCCATGCTTCTGACAAGAGAGAAGTCATTACTATGACTGACTGGAGGTGTGGGCCAGGTGGGGGATAAAAGGAGCACAGTCCATTATGCAGTTATTGAAGGTTACCACTACAGCAGTAGTGCAATCCCATTACTGCAGCTGAATGAATTACGGATATGCCATGCATTCAAATTGACGGGGCGAAGGTGCCCGATGCTATTAAATCACTCGGTTTCTGCATTTATGACTAATGAATATTATTTGCCAAAGCATGGCTGTGAACGTCAGTGGAGACTGTATAAAGGCTAGAAAGAAAATAATTTTATGGTGCATTAAAGGAGGACAGGCCAGATTGTTTTCTGGCAAATGCAGTGTACTTGCCCTGATACATTGGCATTTCATGGTGTTTTGTCTTTGTAAGATCCGTTCTCTCAAGAACACTGAAGCTTTTGAAAATTTGAAAAAGAAGAGGATCCTTTTTGATGAGAGCAAGTCATGTTAATCTGCATGTACTGCCTTCTTCATACCCTCTGATAGCTTACCCTATGTAATGTTTTCTGACATTGAGGTAAACATTATGTAACCTGAAGGTCACACATATTGAACTAAAAAAAATTCATGAGGTGTGCACACTTGCTCGTCACTTCCAAGTACACACATAATCTAAAATAGGTTTAATCTAACCCAGTTTTTCCTGATCATAAATTATGGGAAGGTACGATGCCACAGTTTATAATCTTAAGGTCCTAACACACTGGCAGCGTTTATTTCGTGCAATTAATTCACATTAATTTAAACTTCTGTTTGTGTATGTAGTATACATCTACACAGAACGTGAATATTATGTGGCAATAAAGCAACTTATTTTCTAAACAAGGTTGAATGAAAGTATCAACCTGTATGAATGAGGCATCGCCAAATTAATAGTTTGATGTGAAATACGCCCAGACACATTTTCGGATCGTTTATTCGTCCCGCTCCTGGTGTGTAAGGACAGCTATAGGGGTCTTTTGTTCATGAGTGTACAGAGTAAAATCCTCAGTGTTCATTTAAAGTGTACAAATGTAGCAATCTTTACACACTTGGTGTTACACATGTTTAATTAACAATGAGGATTGCATAGTGTGGGTTGATGACATGAGCCTATGATAAGGCAATGCTTTAACAATGGATAGCCTACTGCATGGGTTCCCTTCAGAGATGAAGAGGGAAAAGAAGGGATCGGGATGGGCTGTCTTTCTCTGCAGGGACAATCTTCAAATACTGGCATTCCGATGAAATTCACCTGATGTCTCTCTCTCTCTGTGACCAAATGGAAATGCTGACATTTCTGTGTCCTTCAGAATTCTAACATTCAGCCAATGAGCTTTGAGATGAGCACTCTCCAGGACTACAGAAAAACACCAAAGCAAGCATGCAGGCTGCAGGCTGACATTCAAATGGTTGCCATATTTCACACTTAATGAAGTGCTGCTCTTGAGTCATCAAGAACCCAAGGAATGCAGTGTAATCACATCTCTATGCCAGAATTGCCATCACAATATCGCAACATGATACAACTCACACTCTCACTATTATTATCTATCATTAACCTGAATTTAACAATGGACCTTTATTAGGGGTCGCCAGATGGGTCGCCAGATGCAGCACAGCAGTTAAGTTACAGATACAAAGTACGAAAAATTACTGCAATATACAACAGACACAGGAATAACATCACAAAAAGCAGCATAAAATATTAAGGCACAGTCGTCACCTTGCTAAACTAATGGCTGAAACTAAGGTATTTTTTTGAGGAAAATGATATTTTTGCCTAAGTCAGCTCCTCATGACACTGGCCACCTCTAGTAAAATCGCCTATCTCCTAATTGAAAAGGATCATGCTGTTCCCTCCTCTTTTAGTATAATGGCCTAACTCCCTAGTGTGACTTAAGGTCCTTACACACCGGCGAAAATGCGAATATACGCAAAATTCGGACTCGTTCCGAATAATTAAAAGACGCTTTTTCGCTTCGCGAAACTGATGTGGACGCTTGCATTGACTTTATAAGGTTTTAAAAAAAAACGTATTAATTCGCATGAAGAATTCGCCCCGGTGTGTAAGGACCTTTAGGCCAAAATAGCCTTTTTTTCTTTTTTTTGCAAAAAAAAAGGCAAACTAGAAAAAGTGCTGCTCGGAGCACAGGTCTCCGCCAGGTCAGGTAGGTTATTGTGGGCCAGCAATGTTCGGAATTTGCCAATCAGGATGGAATATAAAAAATCTTGATCACTTGACTATAGAGATAATGTGTACTGATTTTCATGATGTTTGGACCAAATTTCCTGCCTCCTGGTGGCGCTATAATAGGGCAATGTTAAAAGGGTGGCGTTAGTTTTTCAACGTAGTGCAAAAGTGCGTGCAAAAAGTTCCACCGCAATCGGACGCTGCGTTCATGATTTGCGGCATCTTGTTCAAAACGGGCCATTCCTGCAAACTTTAGATGTCAATGTTAGCCAATCAGGATGGAATATGAAAAATATGATCACATGACTATAGAGATCATGTGTACCGATTTGCGTGAAATTTGGATACAATCAGAAGGCTTAGTTAATCTAAAAATTTTTTTTTACATAAGTCGGCCTCCTAGTGGCACTATAAAAGGCTAATGTGAAAAATGCAGGGCAGATGTTTTTCCTTGGCCTCTATGGAGTATGCGTGCAAAGTTTCACGCAGATCGGTGCAGTTATAGTTAAAAACGCAAATCGGCCTTTTATAGCGCCACCATGAGGCTGATTTGAACATGTTCAAGTGGCATTTTTTCCTCGGCCTAGTGGGAATGTGCATGTGAAATTTCATGGAAATCGCAAGCTGCGTTCATGATTTGAGGCATTTAGTTCAAAACGGACTAATCCTGCAAACTTTGGAAGTCAACCTTAGCCAATCAGGATGGAATATGGAAAATCAGACAGATGAATTGCGTGATGTTTGGATACAATCTGTAGGAGTAATATCCAAAAATGGGTTTTGCACAGATCGGCCTCCTGGTGGCGCTATAACAGGGCCATGTAAGAAAATTGGGGCAGAAGTTCTGAATTGGCATCCAGGGAGTGTGTGTGCACAGTTTCGCAGTGACCGGGCCAACAGTGCTGGAGATTAGCTGTTCACAGACAGATGGACACACGGACGGACGGACGGACGGACGGACGGACGGACGCACGGACGGACGGACGGACGGACGGACGGGGGTAAAACATACTCTCTCGCCATGCCTTTCGGCCTGGCGGAGACAAAAATGGCTTAAATCAGTAAATCATTTGGCCTAAGTTAGATTTAACACATTGGGTGCCAGAGGTTTATTAAAATATTATACGTTGAGTGCCTGCATTTCTTCCATCCACTTGCGTTAAACGTTTCGTGCTGTGAGAAGCTCGGACGCGGAAGTGCATGTAAACAAAGCGTGCGTGCGAGACGGCGGAGGGTCCCGACTAACGCCTGGAACAATAATATTTCCAACGCGACCCTCCATTGCAGCGTGATCGCCGATCGAAAACGGCTCGTTTCCACCACATTAAAAAGAAATGGAGATATTAAGCTTTTAGTCAAGGAGATAACATTGAAAACGCCGACCGGAAGGATTTTTGACATGGAGCCAGATCCAGCCTCTTCTTCTCAGAAACTCTTTGGGTGATGTCAAAGTTTCGTTTTAGCGCCCCACGTGGCCCACATGTATAAAAATAGAATTGGGTCAAAAACGGTCCGGACCGTTTTCGGCACTTCTCGTTTGGACCCTCAAAAACGGTCCGGACCGTTTTTGGCATTCAATGTGAGGAGGTACTGTACACCATGAATTAAATTTTTTTTTTATCCTTAATTTTTTCCTTAATACGTTTTATACAGGTTTAAGCCTAAACAACCACCAACAACCACCCAGATCATTTCATAATCTGTCTGTCTGTCATTCCAAGCCTTTTCAGCTGCAATACTAAAACGTCCTCTCTGGGCAGCGGGGCACTATTGAGGAAGTTTGTCTGTCAATCATCACCTCCCCCCGCCCTCCTCGTCGCTTTTCCCCGCCCTCATTAGAATACGGCCAATGGCGCCGGTTGTAAACAATAAGGGAGGTGGAGACTGAAAAATAGGGGGCGGGACTATTAAAATGAGGTCCCCTATTAAAATGGCCTGTTCAGACACGCCCATTCAGAAAATCCATGAAATGAAGATGAAAGACTGAGTGTTAAAAAAAAGTTTTTTTAGTACTAGGGACACTGGGGAGCCCAAAAATTTAATAAAACGTAAGCAAAACGGTACACTACACACAACACAATATACCCCAATGCTAAATCCTGCACTGCAGACAAAACAAACACATGCGTTCACAGTGTCCATACAGTGTCCCGCCCCAAGCTTAGGCAAAAAACATCAGCAACGAACACGCAATCACGCAGTGACATTGTGACATCACAGAAAATCCTGATATCGCTACAGTGTCAACAGTGTAATCAGTACGACAACTGCACCCTACAGTGTTACTAAGAAAGAAACAACAGTGATATTACAATGCCGCCACCATACTAGAATGCCAGAGTCAGTGGCCGCGCGAATTGTATAGTTATTAGTACTACAGTCTACAGGACTACAGAACTACAGAACGACTATATTGTGCCTCATTGTTCTCATAGTTACCGGCACAAAGGAGATGCCAAATCTCATACAGTCCCACCTGAGTTCCATCGTTTCCCCTCCGGCTCAATTGGCCCACAATCTACCTGTGGAGGGGGTGTGAGTGGTTTACCATGATAGCATCCAGCTTCCTCGCTGTACTCACTTCTGCCACTTCATCCACCCCGTCCAGAGTAGCCCTAATGACGCAGCCAGCCTTCCTAATCAGCCTGTTCAGGTTGCTTGTGTCCCCGGCATTAATATAACCCGCACAGCAGGCAATCGCAAAGCAGAGGACACTAGCTAGACTGATAGAACATCTGCAGCATCTTGTTACACACCCCAAAGGACCTGAGCCTACTGCATCCCGTATATGACACTGGGATGCAGGTTTCAAGTATATTTAGGAGTAAAGTATAAAAGCAAAATAAAGCAAAAAGAAAAGCAAAACACAAATTGACAACTCTGAACTAAATAGTTAGACAGACAGAGATATGTATACTGTATAATATGTAGTCAAGTATATTATATGATCAAACCATGTCAGTGAGAGTAAATATTGTTAAATGCAATCAAGGGATCCGACGATTAGATTCGACAGCATGTGGTACCCTTTTGTAAAATGGTTATTGTACAAAACCAATTAGTGCAACATTTGGATGAAGTCATGCATAAATAGCATGTGATCCATGAGCAGTGATAACATTGGGTCATCATACAAAATACCAGATCATTGCCACGTTTTCACACTTTTTAAAAGCTATTTTGTCTTTTACCCATCTCATCATGACACAAATAATTGTGTATCATGTCATAATGTAATGTAATGCATAACTCATAACAAATTAAATTAAGTGTTACAGCATATTTAGTGAATTTTATTAGTGTTTCATTACAACATTACTCGCATCACAGCACTCATTTCATTAAAAAAAACGTATTACTTCTTTCTTTGCCAATCAACAAGAGATTAAAAACTGCATAAATTATGAAAATCATAGACAGTGGTGTCAGATAGGACACAGCCTGGTTGACAATGTCAATAAAGTTATTTTATTCAGGCGGCTACACTAGATGCACCAGTGGCGGAGCGTCCGGGGAGGCCAGGGAGGCGGCCGCCTCCGGGCCCGCGACCCAGGAGGGCCCGGGCCGTCAGATAATAAATCGGTAAAATCAGGCAAAAATAAGAATTAAACAACATAACCCTAACCTAACCCTACCCTAACCCTAAAACCGAAATAAAGTGACAAAAAGCCCCCCAAAAAGTGACCGAATCCGCGGAAAACCCGCAAAATTTTGTGCGCACGTGCGTGGGTGCGCAGAGGGGGCCTGATCACTGTGCTGTGCCTCCCGGCCCGGTTTTGAGTTGTTCCGCCACTGAGATGCACCACCATCTTTATTGTAGTTCAGACATTGTTGCAATTACATCTCTCCATCGGATATAGAACCTCTGGATTGTAGCTTTAAGTAGCATTATAAGTAGAATTCAAACCCTTAAGGTCATTACACACCGGCGATTATGCGAATATACGCAAAATTCGGACTCGTTCCGAATAAATAAAACACGCTTTTTTGCTTAGCTTTTTCGCTCCGTGGAAGCTTGCATTGACTTTATAAGGTTTTTAAAAAAAACGTATTATTCGCATGCATGAAAAAAACGCACCCGGTGTGTAAGGAGCTTTACTCTGCGATACTAGCCTGATTATCAGACTGAAGCTGCGTGGAGCTTCAGTCTGAAATTGGCTGCACTGTAGTCGATTACTTGGGGGAGGGGATTAGCATTTCCCTAAACCAATCACAAGAGATCCAAGGATCCGCCTACATGTGCCGTCGCAGGCTAGTGTCGCACAGCTTGAGAACGCCCCATGGCGCTGATTGGCTTGTCGTTAGACCCACCCCCACCTCCGAGTCTGATTTGACAGGTATTTCTTCTACCGTGAAAAGCCATAGGCTCACATTATGACACCAGACCAAGACCACGCCCCCTTTCTGCCAGGAAGCCAATCAGAGGCAGGTAAGGCGGGTCTATGGGTGGGTCTGTCTAGAACAGTGCAATTGGTAATAATGCAAGAAGGACTACTCTGACTTGAATTGAGGGCTGTTAAATAATATGCCTTGGGCTTTTATCTTCTCGTCATTCATTCTATCTAACTCTTTGTGTCACTGGCACAAAGCAGAAGAAAAAAAGACCAGCCTTGATGTAGTGTTTGACATGTCGAAATTAAACTTGTTCAGTGGTGGTAGCAGTGCAGAATGCTGAGTGAGTCAACGTGTCTCAGACAAACAACTTTTTACGAGCTCTCTCTCCAAACGCCAAAGTAGTTTCTCTGATTAGAAGGAATTTCACAGACTTGCTATAACTACCAATTGAAATGGATGTACCACTATAAGCAGAACCCCTAAACATGTGTCTGTTGGAAATCATCCTGTTCCTACATTTAAACAACCCTTTGCCTTTGATCACTTGCACAATTTCCCCTGGCCTGGAAAAGTTTCCAGCTCCTTTCATCTGAGCACAGACACGGGGTGGAGAAACGAGGCACACATTCTGGAAACAGGTGCTCTGGTCGTTTGATGTACCGTAGGCGTGAGCGGATCCAGCAGGTTTGTAATGTGAAGCTATTGTGACCTAATTCTGGGAGACCTTGCCAAACCCCCAGATGAACCAGCCAGGTACCAAAAATATACCCAGCTGCCTTGAATAAAACATCTGACACACTGACTCCCTGACTGATGATGGGACAGAAGGAGCCACCCCTGGGACTAAAGAGGTCTAGAAGTGGCTGCATCTATACGCTCAGCTCATTACACAAGTTAATGAGAAACTTGTGTGAAAGTACACAGTGCTGTGGCCTGGCCTTGACTGCTGCCCTGGGTGAAGGAGCTGTCCCTTATGTAGGTGCTGAAATGTATTTTCCTTTCCTTGCTGCTACTCCATTTGGAGCGCACATCACCACTGTATGGTTCCAAGCTGAGAAAGCATTTTATAAGCTGCTCCAAATCAGACATTCACACCTCATTTTGCAAGTGCGTGCGTGTGCGTGGACATGAGTTTGTGCTGTTATATGGTGATGCTGTCACTGCCTGGCAACATCATTCCAGTCATTAATAACCACAGCTCCATTTCTCTCTTTTTGTCACACACACAAGTTGGTATTTTACAAACTTTCGGGGCGAGCAGCTGGTATGAACAAAGAATGAACCATTTTGATCCCCACCTGGCAAACCACCAGGACTCAGCTTACTTAGCTGCACATCGATTTGACGCTTAAACAACTAGTTCACTGGCTGTATCAGATTACCGCAGCCACTGACCCCCTAAGCCTTTGTACGACAGCAAATCCCATTTTAAATAACATTACAAGACAAACTGGCCTTAAGTATTTGGTTAAATAATGTCGGGGGGATTTGCGTCGGCGAAAAACACACGAGTGAGGAAAGCATTAGCCTGACTCACTGGCTCTTCAGTAATTGCAAATGATCCACTGATGATCTCAGTTAACGATTTAAGCTATATATACTTCATCGTACGACGAATAGCGAAGATCACAACGCTTCGCAGCACGTTGTAAGCTTGTGGATCTGCTGTTTTCCCTTTAGAAATACATTTGAATTTTTATTTTGTAAATTTGGCCAAAATAGGGACGCCGGGGTTAATGTGATAAAGACTTTCTTATACAGAATCTGGCTCATGTCCAATATACTATGTAATCTACATGCATCGTATCTGTTATACCAACAACAGGTTTCTGGTGCCCAATGTGGTACAACACAATGGCGCATCAGAGGCAGTCCATAATTTTTACCTTGCAAACAATGTGCAAAATAAACATCAAGGGATGTTTGCTAAAGCAGATCAACACAGAAAATCACACTCTTGCTTCCAGAGGGCAGTTTAAAGGGGAGGGGATTCATGAAATGAATAGGATTGTACTGCAGGAAAGATTGCGCACTCTCTTTCTTTACTACTCTGTCTGTACTCATTGTGAAGCCTAGCCTGCAAATTCAATGAACTGGAGAGCTAGTGTGCCCCATGGCCTTATGCTTTTCACTGACCTTTTCTACCGTATGTGTCTAGAGATGGGGTAAGATGGTGAGAGAAACAGGAGACCAGAGAGAGAGAGAGAAGAGATAGTGTGAGTGAGATGGTGTGAGAGAGAGAGAGAGAGAGAGAGAGAGAGAGAGAGAGAGAGAGAGAGAGAGAGAGAGAGAGAGAGAGAGAGAGAGAGAGAGAGTAAACAGAGCCACTCGGTATGTTGTGACCCTATGGCATGAGATAGAGTCAAGAGTGAGTGACTGTGTTTACCGTACACAGAGAAAAACGAGACAAAATCATTTCCTGTCAAACCTCACAGTCGAGGGTCAATCAGCAACTGGAGCTTTGCAGTATGAATGACAGAAAAGGGGACAGTCACATTTGAGAAGGCATGTTTCTAAATCCACAATTTCACATACAGTACTATACAGACAAAAACAGCAAGCTTGGAGTGGATAGTACAGTATACAGAAATTACAGTTTGCCCATATTATATTTAAGTCTGACGGGACTTTTTTCAGCTTCAAAACAGAAAGCTCTTAATATTTCTATTGATTCTTTTCACCAAAGTACTTCATCCGTGCAACCGATGCAAGGATGTTTATGAGTTGTTAATCATTTGATTAACAACTCATAATTTGGGAACAAAATTTGGAAATTAATAAATAGAGACAAGACTAATTTCTACAATTTTATACAAATTACCGGTAAGTCTGTATCTCTCACTGGCATTCACAAGCTAACCCTTATCATATGGTGTTAAAATTACGCAGTAATAATTCTGTCAATCCACACAGACCAAATTCACTTTATTTTCCCTTTCTCCTCAAATAGTGTCCTCCACTGGAAGGCCTGGGGGCTGGGGCTCAGTTGTATTGGAACAGATTAGAAGGAATCTGCTGAACCTCTCCAATGCGTCCTCATTTGTCTCATTCTCGAGTATTTACAGATGAACAGATGAATGTTAGCGTCACAAGAGTGTGTCACGCAAGACTGCTTGGCTCTCAGCAGCCACCCAGCTTCATGCCTCGGTTCTCCAGGGGGGCAGCCAGATTTCATGTTGCAGCAGTATCTAGTGGTAGTTATGGCTCACTGCATCCATCTCTCCCCAGTCTGTGTGGCAAAAATATACTTTGACTCATCACAATGGGGGCACCTATAATCCTTGAAAAGCTTTTTAGTCAAGCCTATCTTGTAGCCGCAGGGAAGCCGCTACGCGTCTATGAATTTGAGTCTGATTTTAGTTGTGAGCCAGGTTCCATCGATTTCAACATTAAAGAGACAAGGAGCACAACGTCACACCTACAGTATATTATCTCTCTCACACACACACACACACACACACACATGCACACGCGCACGTGCACACGCACACTCTTAGCAGAGATGCTCAGTCAGACTAGGATGGGCTACCAGGTTATATTGATTGAAGGATCTCATAATCTGTGAGCATACCCAGAGCTGCCCGGAGGACTGAGCACGACAAAAATATGTGCGAGAGCGTGCACGCTCTGACATTGAAGATGCCCTTCCCATCTGCCACTGCACAGGTTCAATTTAAAATATAATCTCCAAAAAAGACTTGAGGTGTTTGGCAATGCTGCCAGACGTGGTATCACAAAAGTACAATGGAGCGCTGAAAATGATGTATTAATAGAATTTGACCATAGTGTATCATCTGATTGCCTCTAACCAAAACATGTTAGGTCACAAATAGGTTATTCATCTGATATGCCTTCATTCAATTTGACAACTAGTAAGTTATAACTACCGTCTCCACTAGACTGGAAAAATATAATTCCCAAGTACAGGAGCCTGAAGCGTTAAAAACTCTTCCAAATACTGAACCCTCAAGTGCAGCTACATCATAACACTCTAATACCTTCTTATCACCACACACACCCAGACCCTATTGTTAATCTCTAAATCTACTGTATGGTGAGTGGCACAGATTACAGATGCACTTTCACCTGTGGGGGATCCTCTTTCACCCACGATATGACCCCAAAACTATTCCCCGCTGCCCCCTGGTCCATAGGGAACCAGCCTTGTATACCGAACTGACTATGGGTTCAAAATAAGCTGTCAGATTCAACTGATCCTGGATCCTTTCTCTTTCTGGAAATAACAAAGATAGAGCTGAGCTTTAAAAAAACGAATGTCACCCACTTGTCTACACTAAACCTGTGATGTGACAATAAAGTGTATTCTGATTCTGAACAATCTTAGACTCTTCTCCGTGATATTCCCCCTCAGTAACAACTGCAGACTCACTCCCCATTTTCCACCACAGCCTGAAAACTCACCTCTTTTGATTCCCCTGCACTCCTCTTTCATCTTATTCTTATCACCCATTTCATTTTTTGATAGATTTTAGTTATACTATAATGCAGGTGTAGGTTGGTTACTTGTTCAAATAATAATAACATATTTTGTATCTTGACCACAAATACTAAGAATGTTATAAGAAAGCATGCTGTTTAGACAGATGCTAGGTTTGATGTTTACCAGTTATCCTACTGTAGTTACTTTGTAGCACTAAATTGTTTTCTTTGCACTCTACATACGTGACCAATCCTGTCGTTTGCTGACTAGGGTTCATGCCCTTTACTTTATTTACCGTATCTTGCATTTGAAAGCCGTATATGCCATATATGGGCTAAAAAGGCACAAGGACTGACAGATACAGATATCTCCATATATGGCCATAAAAGGGACACAGGTAGACAGACAGAAACAGACATTTCCATATATGGGCAAAAAAGAGATAAGACACTGACAAACGGGTACAACGGTTACTCTGACAAAGCCTCCGACACTATGACGCAGACATATCGGTCGGATCGGCGGTGCGAACTCTAGATCTGAGGGCCTCGTAGAGGCCCGAACCTCTAGTATTCTAAATGTACATATTACCACCTCCACAATCTGGGAACCCAGATCCAAATGAGAAGGAAAAACAGCGCCCTCTGCTGTTTGTACTATCTCACTTGGCTCTGGGACAATGACGACGTAGCACCCGTGCGCAAGGAAACCGGGGTTTTGGTCTGCCTTCAGCCTTTCACTTCCGGTGGTGCCACTATGTTTTCATTCCCACTAACAATATTTCTACACGGAACACTAACACCACTTCTCCCAGAGAACATGGATCGTTTTGGTTATAAGCCCACTTGTTTCTATGATGAAAGAGTAAGTTAAAATGTGAATATCTTTCCGTGGTTTTGTCTGCTCCGCGGACGCTATTGTTAAATTAGTTTGGGTTTGTTTCGAGGGGGAAGGATCGACGGACACGTGAATCCCGCCCACTACATTTGATTGGGTAAAGCGTGGCCTGCTTCCTGATCTGAAGGCACGCCCACTTGTAGCCCAGTGCGTACATGTTATGACGAACCTTCACGACAGATTCCAACGCAGAGCAGAATCTGTTCTTGAGAGATTACCACCTCCATAACACAACACCTACCCTGCATCTGGCCTAAGAAAAACACCTCTACACATGTTTTATCATTTTAAATAAATGTCACTAATGCCGCCAGCCAACCTCGAGAGTTTGTTTTGCAATCCACAATGCATGCATAATCCACATTTGTAAGTGGCTGCCTCTTCATTAACGGCATTTCAAAAATGAATGTGAGGAAATCCAATGAAGTACATCATTATCACAACTTGCAATCACCAAACCCTGCAGCGGGTGCAAACTCATAATCTTCATGCAATTTGCATATGCAATTAGTGTAAGCTTCAAGGAAAGGCAGTGATTGACAGGAGCTAAACGTTTTGCCTAGTTGTTTTTTTGGTTTGCCTTGTGGAGTCACTGTGGCAAAATGATTTAATCCAAATTAGTGTGGATCCATGCCATGGACCACTTCATGGGCAGACACCACACAACCCCAGCTATATAAACCTTGGACCTCAGGCCATGACTACACTCATTTTGACTGATATTTTGTCAAAAAGTGCTAAATCAATTATAATCGATTTGAAAAACTTTTTTATTCAAGTTATTCAAAAATGGAGAATAAAAAAATAGCTGATCTACAAGCTCACGTGTAGGATGTGTTGTTGTGAGCTAGCAGATCTGCTGAATTGGAGGGGGGGTTAACTTTTGAAAACTTTGGAAAGTTCCACCTAATGACATGCCAAAAAACCCAGGTTGAGAGTGGTTAGAAATCGTGACACATTAGCTGCATAATTGCCAATTCCAATGTCATCAAAAACATCAAATATTTCATCCAAAGCGATATATCGGTCTGGCTCTAGTTCTAATCATAATGAACCCCATTACAGCCCAAGCTCTCCAAGGAAGATTTGTACACTCATCTTTTGCCCAAGAGAATGTTGGCTGCATTGAATCACTGCCTTCACTTCTGTAAAACAGGGCATGATAACAAACAAAACAAAAGTCTATTTTATTGGAACTGCTATGGTGGTATTGTAGCATATTGTGGCATCTATGACATATTTTGTGGGCAAGGTGTCAGCCTGGTTCGACCACCATTCACTTCTTCGTCTTCGATGGCATCATCCATACCCAAATGGGGAATCCAAGCATCACTGACTTCCATTGAGTTAATGTTTCAAAAAGTATAACGTATGTGAAGGAAAACTATTGGGATTAGCCTAGTGACAGTGTGCAAAGTCCAGCGGTTCACGAGAATGCCCCTGGTCAGTCACACAGATCACACGGATACCTCTTTCAGACCGATCCATGCCGTAAAAATAAATAAGCATCCAGTTTTGACACACCTTCATTTCAGAAGGGACAGGCATAAGGGTTCTATTTTTGCCCTAGTTCTCATCTACCAACCCCGTACCCCCCCACACTCCCTCACCCAAGGTTATTAATCAATCTATGGGTGAAATCAAAATCAATGGTGAGAACAGGGCTGAGAGACCATGGCTGGCCGGTGAATCTATCAGTGTATATGGGAAGTGAGGGGACAGCCATGTTTCATTATGAATTCAAGGCCAATCTGTCCCTTGCAAGGGAAGGGAGGATGTCAAGGTAATGAGCTAATTTACGAGATAAGGAACAGCAAATGTAATCTCTGAAATTTCGCCATGAGCAAAATGGCTCCTAAAGCCAATCCTATCAAAGAGAGAGAAAGAGAAAAGCCACTTATTAGTCTAACTTATGAGTTCTCTGTTGAGCGGTAAATAAGAATAACCGCAGGTTTGATAACTTTCACCCTGTGGCTTTTACTCTAAAGTTCCAATTACACTTCTAGTTTGAAGGAAGAAACAGGGGTGTTTAAAATGTTAAGAGTTCAAGTAGAAAAGTGCAAAGGCCATTACGGCTTAAGGAAGCCCAGTCATTTCTCCTACTATTGCAGACCTCAGACTACCCAAAGTGCCAGCATTATATCACATTAAGGCTGCATTTAGGCAGATGCCTAGTCATTACCCCTCCATGGGCTGGGTTGGCCTCTTGTGGTAATGAGTGTTTTTTCTTCTGACTGGGTGGACATGTTTTGTAAGGAAGCAACCCCCCCCCCCCCCCCCCCCCCTCCCAAAAGTCAGTCGGTTGCATTCATCAGGGTTTAATCACTTAAACCTTCAATACTACCCGGGTTGTTTCTGCATTTGGTCAGCTCTTTTTTCCCCCGTACACCAAATCTCTTTGCTAAAAAATAGCAGATCTACAAGCTAACAATGTGTGAGCTTGTAGCTCTGCTTCTGCAAATGTTCTCCCCCGAATAGGGATGCTATAGGGTTCAAGTGGTTGAAGACTGGAGATTGGAAATTGTGGCCACTTATAGTAATTTTTCTGTCTTTCTTTTGTTGTCAGGAGGAGAGCTGTGTGCTTAGTTGGCTGTTCCATTATTCCAGCAATTAGCTCAGTTGTCTCAGTTCCATCAAGTGAAAACACTAAGCAATACAGTAATTGAGGTGCGATAATACTAAGCTAGTCATTTGGACCACAGGAAGGAAAACAACAGCACAGGACAATGTGAACAGGTTACAGACATGACTAGCCGTAGCACGCAGAATGTTGTACAGGGCGTGCACATGCTCATCTCCACTGTGATCACATGGGAAGGAGAGTGGGGGAGGCTGGGGGGAGTGTCATGACAACCTATGGTAGGCGGGAGACTTGGTTGCCATGGCGACAAACAAGGATGTTTGCATCAGAGACAAATCTCAGCGGTCGGTTGTGCGGGGCAAGCGTGCACAGTTCAGCCAGCATTAATGGAGAATTGTCAGAGCTGGGTATGAGAAGAGGATCATTGGTAAACTGTAAAGTAATCAATCAAAATGTGTAGCTGAAGACAAGAATAAATAACGTTTCTGCATTGAAATGCAATATTGTTGTATAATTACCATGAGACATTTCAATGAAACCCCAGACATTTTTGTCAGGGCAGCCCAAGATGACATTGATTTTAATATTAAATTGTAATTGCTTTTAAAGTATATCTCATTGTGGCACTGTGTCTTGCACACAGCTGGGTGTCCTATAGCTTGATGATTCATATAGTATATGTTCCAAGGGCACCAGAAGCTGTGACAAAGCTATGAAGGGTTTCTTGGTAAGGGGTTTGTATTACCCCTAGACATCATGTTGGCATTTCCTGGGACACCAACAGAGGGTGTGGAAAACAATACACTTGTAAAAGTCAATGAGCCTCTCCTGCCTTAGAAAGGATTAATAAATCCACTCAGGACCAAGAGGATACAGATTATGAAATATCAAGTCTACCTTTCATGCTAATTCCATTATTTATTCATACTTTTATTTGGACGGGACAGCGCTAATGAACATTACAAACAAAATGTAGTGTACTCTAAATACACCGGATTTAGCAAGAATGCTACTTTCCATCTGTGGGCCCCATACTTCCACTTAATTTACATACAATACTATTAGGTCATCTATTTCCCTGGCATACACTAGAAAACAAGGTTTTTCATTGTGGGATGCTCTGAAGAATAGGCACTATCAATTCGGAGTTTACCCTCATCTCCATGCTGCCACTTACACGCTCGACACTAAGTGGTTAAATCGACAGGGGACCATGGCGGAGAACCGCTAATCTAATTGTCTGAGCAAAAAAAAAAACGAAACTGTGTCTGAAGAATCTAAGCCAAAAATACAATTACAGAAAACACAGCAGTTGGTGAGGTCATTACCATATTGCCTCAGGGTGAGGAGGCACAGTTTCTCTCTATTCTATCTGTTTGTCTATTATGTACTGCCTTGATACCAGCATGTTGACCATGAGTCCCCCCTGCCTCCTACACAGAGCCAGTTGGCCATGATGTGTGTTTCAGGTAAGCTATCAATAAATAGATGGCATTACTTTTAAAAGCAACCTTTATTGCTCATTACATTCATAAAACATAGAGAATGTCCTCCAGGCCGGGCCACTGCATGCCCTTCAGTAATTATTAATCTTCACTGAAAAAAGGGGACGTTTCTCCTACTAGGCAGCAGCTGGGCTCAAGGCACAAGGGATAGGCATGAAGCACAAGGGCCAAGGCTAGTGTCCCTTAGTAGTCCCGCACATCCAGATGGTATTAATGTCTAATAACTTCCCCACTAGACACCTATGGGCAGCAGCCGGAAAAAATTGTATGGCTAGACGACAGGTCTTATTGCCGCTAAGAATGAATCAGGATATTAAAAAAAAATTGTAGGAGGGCAAAAGCAATTTCCTCCTAAAGGGGATTTTAAAATTACAGCTCGCAGTGTAAAAGCACGTTTAGCTGGATGACACAAAATCATGATCTCTTTCTCACCAAGTGCAACACCTCCTCTCTGCCACCACCCATCTTTCTATATCTAGGTCTATATTTATCAAAGTGACAAACTCTGACAGGGAGGGATGACCGGGTCATGAAATGATAGCTGCTTATGGAAACGTTTGTGTGTTTATGACAAAATGAATAACCCATTAGGTAATAGTCAGAATCTGATTTGAAATAATACTGGAAACATGAGGTTGTGACATTCCTTGTTTAAACTGTTAAGCCATTCTTTGTATTTGAATTGCCTTCTACCATCTCACGGTTGTTCAAACTGCCAAAGAAGTAAAACTTATTCAATTTAAAATGTATTTTATAGGCTTCATTAGACTGTGTTTTCAAGCTTTGCTTTGTCAGTGAGTTTTTCTGATATCACAGCAATAGGTTTAGATTCGTGCTGCCAGGTAAATAAGAATAGTAATATAATAATATACAGTAGGCATTTAAGGGTGTATGAAATGGCTCTCTGTGTGGAAAGAAAATAATGTTTTGGCTCAATCTCACATTGAAGAAGCCTTGAATCCTTGTTAGAAAGGGAGACATTTAGATGTTCCATCATCTTTAGGGCATTTAAATGAACAGTCAAGTTAGCTGTAGGATGGGTTTTGCTAAGAGCTAACTTGATGGGATTTCACCATACTCTACATTCGTTGTTACATTATAAATATTACATACGGATGGAATAATGAATGAAGGTATGTACTCAAATGGTAAATATGTATTAGTATTAATTAGAGTCGAGTTAAATTGATTTGCCTCAAAACCATTAACACATTGCGTGCCAATCGCGTAGTTCTACGCGAACCTATATAATTGCGCAGCGTGCCAATCGCGTAGTTCTACGCGAAGTGGTCTTTTTTTTCTTTTTTTTTCTCGCAGTGACACATTTCATTGTAGGCCTCCCTCGCAGAGACACATTTCATTGTAGCACACCGGAAACGGAAATGTCAATCGAAGATTTTCGTTCCCATCCGCCGGTGCTCTAAAGCTTCCCCTAATCTGCCATTATCTCGGTTGTTGTTT
This sequence comes from Gymnoscopelus braueri, assembly GCF_963280865.1. NCBI lineage: Eukaryota > Metazoa > Chordata > Actinopteri > Myctophiformes > Myctophidae > Gymnoscopelus > Gymnoscopelus braueri. The sequence goes on from NC_137625.1 coordinate 20,490,184, forward strand.
TTCTCCGCGCTGAACGCTGTTTAATAGAAACTGCGACTACTGCAAAATGGACGATCGCCGGTCTTTGGGCCACTCACACAGCTACCCTGTGTGTCTACAAACAGTTGAACGCGCGATCTTAAGGTATTTAGCGAGGTCTGTGGCGACGTGAAAAAATCGCTGGCACTGGTGAGTACATTATGATATTAAACTCTGGCATGGAATGTGTTAATATAATTCTGCCTTTTATGAAAAAATATTTGTTTTCATTGTTTTTCTTCGTGGGCCTGATTGAGATGGTCAAAGGGCCGGTTCTGGCCCTCGGGCCATAATGTTGCCCATGTATGACCCAGAGTATGGTAACCTACAGTACACGTACAGTCAGACTGACTGTACTGTAGAGTACAGCCTGACTGTACGTTACCATACTCTCTACATTCTGACTACAGGTACTGTTCCCTTGTCCTCTGTCCCTCACCCTTGTTACAGTAGTAATACCACTAGCCATTGTTAAGACATTAATCCTGCCAGGATACTGTATAATAAATTCACCAAAGGACCATGGTGTCTGTGTGTGTGTGTGTGTGTATGCGTGCGTGCGTGCATGTTGCTGTAGAGAGTGAATTGATCATGTAATCTGGGCCTTATCTCGGTGGGTCTACAGAGATCAAGCAGTCCTGAGTTCCACAGACCCTGTTAAACACAAAGTCTTGGATCAGGACTTAGAATCAGGCTAATTAGGCTATCTAAGGTCTTTAAGACAGCGCTGATACTCACAGAGTTGGCCAATAAGGACACAGAAAGTCCTTAGCGATAATTTATCCATTTGTAACTCAGTGTACAAATGAAAACAAATGGTAAAAAAAATGGCATCAAGTGATTGTGAAAGTCAAAATTTGGAATGCCCTGCCAACAGCCATTAAAAGGTCTCTATTCCCTATTAAAACTGACCTAAAAACATGGCTGTCCTCAAATTACAATTGGAATTATGGTTTCTATCCCCTACCAGCCTGCCCCCAACAAACAACGCACTAACTCAGCAAGCTCCACGGAAGGAGCACCGTGGGAGTGGCATCCTCTGCCCCCACCCCTCTTTTTCTGTAAATATATATTTTTGCTGCTATTGGTGTTGTTACTGATATGTTATGTAATGTATTGTATGTCTTGTTGATGAATTGAGTACAATGGACCACAATGGAAAAAGGGGCTTTTTGTGTTACGAATCAAACAAACAATCAATCAATCGATCAATCAATCAAAATTGACCTGTAAGGGATTTACTGTGCACAATCAAGATTAAGGGAGGGTCCAGATTTGACTGTGTACAAGTGCAACTAGGAAGCTGGAATCGTGACACACACACACACACAAGTGATGCGCAGGTGTGTTTTGGTGGGGTGGTTTTCTTCCGTGGGTTGACCCGCTTCGCCCGCCCCGCGATAATTGCGTCGTAATCTATAACCCATCCGCCCGCCTTGCGGTTCAACCCGCGGCAACGGCGGGTTACGGGTCGGCCCGCGCATCACTAACGCGCGTGCGCACACACACACACACACACACACACACACACACACACACACACACACACACACACACACACACACACACACACACACACACACACACACACACACACACACACACACACACACACACACACACACACACACAATTATATTTTACATTTTATGTAAAGAAAGCACAACTGTTACTGTACTTCCCTTCATTTGACCTTGAAACACAACATTGTATTTAGCATAAAAACAGTGGCTCTCCTGACATTAGTGAAGCTTCCACAAATCCTGGGGAAATATTGAGGGGGAAACCCTCTAATAATGAATGTTTCCACAAAATTAGACTGTTGAAGCTGCCTTCTCCTAAGCACATCACCATAAGCATCCTCCAATGCAACTGACATCAATTTTGCAAGCCAATTTCAATACAAGTTACAGTAGGAGTTAGCCGCAAGCCCTATGTAGTTTGTCATACAATAGATAGCGAAAATAGCTAATCTACAAGTAAAAACTTGCAGATCTGGTATTTTCGCAATTTTTTAATTTTTGCTAAACTTTAATTTTTATATTACACCCACAAATGTTGTCAAAACATCACGCAAATCGATACACATTATCTCTATAGTCAAGTGAACAAGACGGATCCGTCCGATTATTCATATTTCATCCTGATTGGCAAATTCCGAACATTGCTGGCCCACAATAACCTACCTGACCTGGCGGAGACCTGTGCTCCAAGGAGCACTTTTTCTTATACACACTCTCTCACACACACACACACACACACACACACACACACACACACACACACACACACACACACACACACACACACACACACACACACACACACACACACACACACACACACACACACACACACACACACACACACACACACACACACACACACACACACGTATGTATCCTATATTGTCACCATGATTCAGCCATAACCATATAAGGAGTTCCCAATGCAGCTACGCCCACATATGGAGTGTGTGCAAACAAATCACTCAGCTCCATATATGAGCATATCAGCCGGATTGGCTGTGCGACGTAATTGTGAGGGCCACACAGCGGCCCGAATCTCTAGTATATATGCGCACGTGCTCACTGTATAGTAATTACACTGAAAGCATGGTTAGTCTGCAAATGCACATTGTGGAAAATCAATGATGTCAACTACGTTTTACTCGAGACTCCACACACTGACTCTCACACAAACAAAAGAAAAAAAGCAAAGCCGAAAAATGTGGCTGCATCAGATATGTTTGAGAAACTAATGCATTAAGTCAGCTCATCAAGCCTAAATTATGCTTTTTTCTGACTTGTCTATTCTATAAAGATAAGAGGCGCCTTAACTCTTTCACTGCCAAGAGTATTTTCATAAAGTACTCCCCCAGTGCCAGAAATGTGCGTTTTTTTTAATTTTTTAATTTTGTAATTTTTCATTCAAATAAATGATCTGATTGGGGTTTTAAACCCATAATACAGTTCTACCAGTAGAGAGCAACAAATCGACACATTGATGATCTCGCTGGCTCACTCGCCCCCTCCCAAACAGGCTGACGTCATATCCGGTCCTAACCGGATGTTGACATTTTTGACAATCGTTGATCGCGCTAAATTACGATGCGATACACGACTACGATGACTGATCGTCACCCAGACAAAAGAGAGTAGACGTGGACCTCTCCGTTCGTTTTTTATACCGTGTGAAAAACCGTGACTTTCCCTATTCTGGCCGAAAATCACCGGAGAAAAACAACGTGACCCGGAAATGAATTTTTTTTTTTACATCCGGCTCCGGGTCAGTCTGAAGGAGTCAGGAAGCGAAAGTGATCATGAAAAATAATCAGAATAGCGCGACCACAGTCAAAAGTAAAAACTCGGGATTTCTCGTGCTGGCACTGAGGGTACTCGGGAAAAACTCGGGATATGTCGGGGCGTGGCACTGAGAGAGTTAAGCTTCCATGTGTGAGATGAATAATACATGTGAATACAGTATAATTTTTTTTTTTTTGCTTTTTCTGTTCGTGTCTACTGCATACAGAACAGCTTCTGCCAGAACTGCCACAGAACTTTGAATTAATTTATTGTTATGACTTAATAATAATAATTCAATGAAAGACACATACAGAAATTCTGGTAGAAATGTACGTCAATCTCAAAATATGATTGAGTTATACAATTGTTTGGGGGGACGGGCATAATAATAATAATAATAATAATAAGACATCCAATTAATATAGCGCTTTTCTTGGTACTCAAAGTCACTTAAAATAGAAACGCAGTGATTGTCGTTTTTATCACAGACCAATCAGCACAGCTTAAGTGCCACGCTGAACTAGCATGACAAGCTCCCTCGCTGCTGAAGGAACTCAGCATGTCAAATATGGATGAAACACGGCCACTAAACACTGTTGCTGCAGATGATGGGCACAAAGGAACCAAAACAAAGAGCGAAAAACATTGACTCTCAATGACTGGCAGAAAGGCTGTGTAATGGCAATGCTGGCAGCTACAGTAACCCCCCCACACTGTCAGAGAATCCCAGCAGGATTACCATTAAATTCCTTGCTGACAGTAATGTTAATCTATATATCCAATTAAACTGATGATCAAATGTTTTTTTTCTCGTTGTCTTTGTGAATAAAATGAAGCATTGAATTAGTTCACCCATTCTCACAAGAAGGTGGTCTATATGACTCCCTCCTACACTGATTCCTTCTACACCTATGCTGTCACACATGCGTGAATTGGGAACCTGCTCATCGGGAGCAATTAGGGGTTCAGCGTCTTGCTCAAGGACACATCAACAGTAACTCTTCTGGGGGAGCCCGGGATCGAACTGGAAACCTAACGGCTTCCATCCGGCCACTCTACCGTCTAAGCCACTGCCGCCCCCCAGTCTGGACTGTCATATCTCACGTGAGGAGCAAGTTCTGTACTCGACTATTCCGCCAAGAATGAGAACAGTACATACCGCAAACTGTACAGGAAAGTAGGGCATGTGAGAACGCCTCTCCTATGTACAAATGCACAAAAGCTATATTTTATATTGTGAGCTTGTAAACCTTTTGTACTGTCACTGACTGCGTGGCATAACATATAGCAAGACCCACCTATGTACCTTTCAAGCAGGCGTGATTCAGTCAATGGAGACGGTCAGGGGCGCGGTTTGGATTCCTGGGGGCGGGGTTTGCCAACCAGTCCTGTACCTTCCCAAATCACGCGTAACACATACACCACAGCTGCTGGCAAAGCTTACCTCCACCACTCCAGCCTCCACAATTCTAGTTGAGATTCTCGCATGGCTTAAAGGTTAAACTGAAATTTTACATATTGTATAGCCATAGGAGACTTTCTGCATTGTGTTCCCTGCTTTGGCTTAGCATGCTGCTTGGCTAATCCAGAGAGCATCTAAGAGCAGAGCAATCAGAGCCAAGTAGAAATGTATTTCCATATGTTGCAATAAATGGTTAAAATTATGTATTCAAGATAAGGCTGTAAAAAAAAATAGCAGATCTTAAAGCTCACAACACGTAGCAACGTGAGGCGTTGTGAGCTTGTAGATCGGCTATTTTTGCTATTGGCATTCAACAAAGTATATAGGGTTTACGTGGTTAAGGAATGGCTATAAATTGCGATACTGTCTGTCTCCCTGTGTTGTTCTTCATATCCACTGGTAGGAGATAGGTAGGATTAAAGCACTGATATTCAGGATGATAATCTGTATTATGTATATATATGTTACAGGGAAATTGGAAAACCAGGGAAATTGAAAAAGGAGGGCTCGTTTTCACCCCCCCAGGCAATTCTGTAGAACCAACACTAGAGGGCAATGCAAGCCACACTAGACTAGAGCCCCCCACCACACACACGCGTGCACGCACAAATGCACATGCACACGCACACACGCACACATGTGTGTCGTGGATAGTAAGTAACCCATGAAAAGATCTATTCTCCCCCTATCGGTTTACAACTCGGCGGTGCTCGGGCACGCCTCCTCGGCCTCAAGATCTGCTGAGTCGGCGCGCCTCCGTCATGGACAATAACTATTATCACGTGTGCGTTCCCCTAGCGTAGCTTCCTGGTTGCTATGTGGGGGGGAACAACAAAAGCCAGGTCACGTAAAAAACCCTGTCTTGAAAAGCACCGCCTTTTCAAGACAGGGGTATGCTCGTTTTTAGGGGTATGCTCGTTTTAAAAACGAGCATACCTTTCCAATTTCCCAACGAATGCCAATTTCCCTGTGACATATACACTATGCAATTAGCAAGAATCCGACAAAGCAGTGTCTGTCTAGAAAGATACACACTAATATCTAGAGTGGTAAATTAACAGATTTTTACATTGAGATGAGACACCCGATTTCACCTTTTGCATTCCAAAGCATTAAGATCTAGTACAGCAGATTTGTGAGGCTCAAGGTGCTCAATCCTAAGAATACAAGAGCACCAGCAAGCTCTGGTATTGGAGGCATCATCATTAGTAGCCTGATAGACAGTTTCCCTGGTGACCATGTCAATCTGTGCACCTCCCCTTTTCTCAAGTGGATTCTATCAAATGACCACACATGGTCATAATATAGTCCTGAACGAAGCTATTTATATCCTCCATTTTCTATATTGCTCTCAACAACAATAGCATACTGCCCCTGTCTTTGCTACCACTTCCATTCTGCTTCCATTCCCTCCATCATCCTTCTCCATCTCCAGCTACAATAAACGGACAACAAAAGTGACGCTTCGACCAATTGCAAAGTCATCCTGTCTGATGCCCTTTTCTATCTGAGGCTTGTGGCTCTTTTGAAAAGTTGCCTGGCAATAAGCTAGCTCCGACAAAAGGTTTCTATCTGTTTAGACATCAGGCCTGGGGCTCTGGGCCTGTGCTTCTCCTCATTAATAGCTTTAACAGGCAAGCAAAAACATGACACCACCCCTGGCGACCGTCGAGTGGACACTTGATTAGTTTGGTAGTCAACATCTGCCCCCCTAGTCTGACAAAAACAGGTTCAGAGGCTGTTGCTTTTCCTCTTGCTAACATTATGCCCCCGGGCTGTTGTTGCACTTTTTTAAGACCATGTTGGAATAGCTAATGTAAGTAGCGTTTTGAAGAGCAGAAATTAATCAGATCACATCCACAGACGGCATAATACCAACAAGTCTCCACTCATGCAAATTGTGAAGGAGTGCCAATGGCACAGGTAATCTTCCTGTCCACTGACGCGAGTGAGGGTTTAACCACTTAAACCCTCAAGACTTACGAAACTGGACCCGAGTTGGCTCTGTATTTTGACTACTTTTTTCCGGCCACACCAAAATCTCTTCGCCAAAAATTGTCTATCTATACAAGCTCACAACAAGTTGCGTTGCAGCACGTTGTGAGCTTGAAGATCTGGTATTTCTGTCTTATGTTCCCCCCATAATATAGAAGCTGTGGTTCAGGTGGTTAAAGGTGTTTCAAAAAGTGATTACAGCACCAGAACCATCTACACAGTGACACACCTCAATGTGTCCATAGCTCAACCTACTGTATCTGATTCAGTTAGTGCTGAACTGCTGATGAAATGGAGCATCTGTACAGTAGAACCCCCCACAGAGTATGTAAACATAAGCTTTGTCTTGGGAAATGAGCTGAGAGGTCATTTAGATTTTGGCTGGGGAGAGGTACTGTAGAGGAGAGCTGCCTCTCTCCATCACCTGGCAACAGACACACAGGCACTTCCTGGCTCAACAATTGCCTTTGCCGAGAACTACACCTGAGCAGCCAACCTCGGGCTGCCTCTGCCCCCTGTGCTCTCTCTCTCTTGCAGACCATCGCCTTATCCTGCCTCCAGAGATATGACATAATCAAGGGGCCGCCTAAGGGTAATAGGCAACCTGTGCCTTGACGATGCCTTATTTGTCAGTGGAGCCACTCTACAATGAGCAGGGATATGGTTGACATGTTTGCAGAGGGCTCAGGGGCCATGTGTGCTACGCAGTATCCAATAGCTGTTGTTTCATTTAAACTGAGGGCTAGCCTACTACTACAGGGGAGTTCCCACCAATCACAACACCAGTGATATTGGGTAACATGGAGCATGACCACCAATGGGTGACGAGTCTTATCTGCTTTCTTTATTGACTGTTGAATATACAGTGGGTGATATTGATAGGGTAAGTTGTTTGTCTGCTACATTGTCAACACATTGATGCATGGCGCACTCGTGAACCAAAGCATGCAGGAAGAAAAGTCACAAATAAGGGGTTTAGGAAGGGGAGGGACGTCTGGTTTCCTTCTCAAACAGCATTACAGCTCATTTCCGAATCAATAGTGCACCTCTCTCCTCCAAGGCAGTCATAGCAAAGATAAACCTGTCACAATCGAAGGATGGAGAGGGAGAAAAAAGGAAAGACAAGAGACAGAGGCAGAAGAGCCATAGCCAGTCCATTTTATCTGATGGAGAGAGGAGGTGAGCGAATGTAGGGATTAGCTTCCCTGGGATGAAAGCAGCTGCTCAT